>NW_026459221.1:0-66608 GCF_021730395.1 Mercenaria mercenaria | reverse complement strand
ATACTATACATTTATTGATATATGTTTGTATGTATAACACCGTAATATATATTTGTAGGAAATTTGTGTATAACTTCTATATTATTCTTAAGAACCCATCATATAAATGTCAGAGAATTCATATCTTCCGTAATGTATTTGCACTATAGAATTAAAATATATTCTGGTATTCATGCTTCAAGTCTGCCGAATAACGTACACATTGTATAAGGAAAGGACTAAATGTTAGATAAGTGTCTTATAAGGCAGGGTTAACACATCATATACACCCAAAAAAGTAATGTAACACTCATAGTTCCAAACAAATCCATTTATGCATCGATTTTGCTATTTCTGGTGATCTTGCTCTCAGCTCCTAAAAAATAAAAGAAAATAAATCAACATATTTTTTTATGAAGTTTTGAATTGAAACCGTGATCATCGGGTAGAAAATGATTTAATTAAGAAAATGAGTGGTTATACATGTTTTGTTAAGAAATCGAAATGTAACCCCTACTTTTCAAACTTTTCTGCTGTCTAAATGGATAAGGATTCAACGCCGAAATACGCGTATAAATACACAAACATATCAAAAGGTGTTCATCAGCGTGTGAACATCTCTGTTACCCGAATTAGACTGCTAAAATCAATCACTGCTTATATAATGTTACAGGGGTGTCGGTCTCGCAAGTTTCTCAAACGTGAATGTCTAAAGTAATGTTAATTATTGTATCCTTCAAATCAAGTATAATTTGTCGAGACGATAAGCAGTAATATGTGTTACGAGAGATATTCAGAAAATTTTGAAGCTGGCCATATAAAATATAGAAAGAAACCTATAACAAACCATAATTTTATTGCTTAATGAAAACATTTACACTTAACCGAAACACACTTTTCCATCCAGGCCATTCATAGATTGAAAGCCAGAGAAAAGTCTGCCCTTAGTAGACACAGATATTCTGCGCTACCAAGGGCGCCGCTTCTTTAATTGTAGCGACGCCTAGCCAGCTTTATTTTCAGCAACGTAAAGAGAAGAGAATCGCAGGGACTTAGGTCGGGGTAATATGGAGTAATATGTAAGAGAAATTATTTAAACATTTCCAATGCATTTGGAATTTAAGAAAAATTGTGTTAAGTTCAGTTTGCAACTTTGAGTTGTGTTTTTTTCTTGTGCATTTTGCGATAACTGGATATTCATGCCCTTTCTAAACAATTGCAATTATATGAAAAAACAAACTGTTTCAACCTAAACACTTGTAAATCAACAATAAGAAGTCCAATTGTTTTGAAATTGTCAATTGACGTGGCTATTGAAACCCCATTGAACTCAATTTAATAGTTTCTATGGAATCGCATTTGTTCTAAAAAAATTCTGAACTCCCCTCGTAAAATGTACGGAAAACTGATATGTTATTTGGTAGCAACCATGGCGACCAAAGGAACAAGTGTGTTAGGATTTTTTTTCAGTATTCATTTAGTTATACCAATTTATTAAATCTTTACCAGATGTGAGATGTATATCGAAAAGACCTATTTAGTTTCAGATGCAGTTCATTAATATTTGACAGATGCCCAATATTGTTAAACTAAATACATTCGTATTAATTAAGCGACTCTTTTAATGTTTATTTTATGAGACCGATGAGTAATTACTGCAAATGCGAAATCAATACGCATAATAGAATAACATCAATATCTTCTCATGAATGGATGGTATAATTAAATCGTGCTATTAACGTAACCGACTTTTTAATTTAGTTCTATCATGGCGGCAAACCAGGTACTATAATAGCTGTACATCCAGATGGAACTGTCGACGTGATGTGGGATGCAGGATGGACACGATGTGGTTACAGGGTAGGAACGGGACAGGGAATCAAACTCATCTAAAAGAAGTTTAGCTCTGTCTGATTCATGTATACAATGTAATGAAAATATTTTCAGACAACATTTAGTTATGAATCTTTTTGATATATATTGTAAATTAAAACGTTTATAGGTATTTTTCATGTCGGAGAATTTGTTCACATTCGGTTGAAAGTGGTAAGTATTAAGGACTAGTGAGAGAAATTAGTATATGCAAAGGTTGTAATCAATGTTGTAATACCTGTTGAACTAAATATTATTTTCTTCTTCGTCACCCATTAAATCAAACTGACGGTTTGATTATATTGGTTCTGTGTCGTGGCAAGGTATGTTTTTCACCTCGTATCAATTAACATTAAACTGTACAGAATGTATATTTATTTGTAGAATGAGTAAATCAAATTAATCATTTTAATATGCTTACAAACTTGTTCATTTCTCAACATGTCTTTATATTGTATGTTTTGATGAATCATTTTGTGTATTTGTTTTGTGTGTTTGGTCACAATTTCACAAAGATTATTTTTCGATGGTCATATTCAATGTTTTTGCCGATCTATCTGATTAAAATGAACCGGAAAAAGTTAAACTTCGGTTCATTTATATGAAGAGTCAGTTTTCAGACCCTGTTTTCAAATGAGATAACTCCTAAGGCTATCCAGAGTTTGCATAATTATGTCCCTTTCCTTCCCAAACAATCAGAGCCAAGAAAGATCGCTCAGAATATGTCAGAGAAATTATTCAAAAATTTTAAAAAGATATCTAGTCTGTAACCAGGCAATAATATGAACGCCAATATAGAATTTGCCTGAGGGAAAATTCATTCACATCTACCTCTCTATTTTGTAATTGCAAAAATAAAACTCTGTACCATTGCATTGTATTGCAATTTTATGTTGTGAAGCACCAATTTTCATATCTGCTGTTAAGATGTAATTGATTATTTATAAGAAAAATATTTAAACATGCAACAGAGCGATGGTGAGATTTTGTATGTTTTATTTTACTGTTTGAGGTAGAATATTAATTTTAAATGCGCATTATGCAAAGTAAATTATGTAATAAAATCATTTAAGCGGATATATTTCTGTGTTAGATTTCAGTCATGATTTTGTTATGAAGCGTTTTCAGATATAACTTGCTAATTAAAACCTATGCTAGCAATATACGAGTCAAAAAATATGTTCATATTCTATTGTAATAGAAGCTGGTAGATATCTTTGACAAAGACAGTAAGAGAAAACAGTACCCGCAAATGTTGACATCAAATAGCTGTTGAATCTGAATATAGTTTTCTTTTCCGTTATCTGTCGTGTAATAGTAATAAATGTGAAAGAACCCCCACTTTTATTTATAGTTTTTGAGGTTTAAAGACAACTCACATGCAGGGATTCATAACCTAAATGGGTCTTGTTGTATATGTAAGTGACATCTCTGTAAACATTGTCTGTTTTGTATAAAATAATTTATAAGGAGTATTGTTTAGGTCCGTGAGACCTACAAACACTTAAACAGTGAGCAAATTGTTTGTATTGCTTGTACAAAGTATATTTCATTTATTGTGGCTGATTTATGGCATTTGTCCATTTCGTTCTGTCGTAGAGACACCATGACAAACGTAAGTAGATCCACCGAACGTCGCTCCAACTGACATCGTTATGACACCCTGACAAAAGTTGGCCCGCCGAAAGAGGGTAATATGTGTGCGTGCTGCCCGTCCGTCAGTCTTATTTTGTCTAGATTTGAACTATGTCATACATTGGGAAAATGCTAACAGTTTCCTATATGTGTGATTTGAAACTGCCCCGTGGAAGAACGAGGAATGTTTCTTAAACTGGAGCGTCTTCTGCACTCTCCTACAGCAAAGCATTTATATTCACCTCATGGGTAAGTAGTGGTGACCATCAGTATTTATTATTAGATGCATACGCATCGCATGCCAGGTGGATGACATTTTGCATGCAGGAATTATAAGCCTGGATGAAAGTTGAAGCAGAAGTATCAGGCAAATGATTCGAAGTCTGCAACTCTTACCACTCGAACACATCTGTACAGGATTGCTCCGATATTTCCCCCCTTTTATGCAATAATCTCTTACTAACTGTTTTATATACAAGACTCGTTTCTTATGTATTTAATAAACAAATTGTAACAGGATAATCCAATTTTCCAACTTGAACTATGCGTAGATTGAGTTTCGTACACAGATGAAACATCACAGATAAACCTAGACTGCTTTTTCATAAACATGTCAAATGTTACGTAATGCGTGTATAATTATATCATTGTTAATTCAGTTGCTGACAAAACATCTTCATAAGACCGACCCAAACATTTATTTTATGCCTTATCATTAAAACACCAACTAACACGCATAAATCGCAATTAGAACACTCGTCGGCGCTTGTTCATAAAAAGAACCTGGTCATAACATTATACTTAATTTGTCGTGTACAGATTTTGCAGATATAAACCGCTTCTCATATTAAATTGTAACATTGTATACAATACTGATCATAGCATACCTATTGATTTGTCTGCCAACACATGATGTAAACAAGCAAACTGCGAAGGGCGTTCAAGACGTTTAAGCGTGTTTACTAAGAAAATCCGTATAAGATATAATGGAGTGCCATTGGAGAAATGGGGTTGCGGATGTATTGTAAAGGTTTTGGTCAGTCCTTGTTTGTCAGATCTAAGGTGGGTTTTCAAATGCATATCCTTGTAATTTTACGTAGAAAGCACATGCTGGATTTTAACTGTTATCCGATTACCTAAAGGACGCAAATACGTTTGACAAAATCTTAACCACGCAAATCCGCAAGGGTCTGTACCAATTATATTAGTTTAGAAAGACTTTTTAATCAACACATTTGTAAACAAATCGTGCTCAATTTTGAAGCTAGAATATATCCCTTTTAAACAAGTAACGAAATGCCAATTGCATTTATACACTGTTTCCTGCTCTAAAGACGTCATGTATTTTATTTTACTTTCATTACATTTTTCCCATTGGTCCAGGGATATAGCTCTATGTAGAAAAAAAACAAACTATCATAATCATATGACATAGTGAGCAAAGTTGTCCGAAACACAATTTAGGATAAACTCAAAAATGTCTCAGGAACGTAGTGGGATGAAAAAAGGAGAAAAACATATCAGCAGTTTATTAACAGAAGGCCACAACATAGATTCATTTAAACTCTTAACTTTTTTAACTAATTACTAGATAAGAACATATATTGGTATGAGCTGACGATTGAATAGTCATTTAAATTGATTACTCGTACAACTGAGTGCTTCAACATACTTCTTTTTGTTTATAAAACGCGTTTTTTATATATAATCATTTATGCGATTTCTTCGTGAGATAGTTCTTTTTCCTTTTGACAACTTAACAATTTACAGTTTAGAGTCGCGTTTGTTATAGAAATGGTCGCCTCACATTTTCAAGGGTATAAACTGATTTAGTTTTATATTGTCGTATAGTAAAAAGTGTGACACTTTTACCAAATATGATGGTTCCAATGTTGAAACACAGGTCGGACTAATGTATCTGACAATGTTTCATTCAAACGGTCATGTCTGTATAACAATAATAACCTATTTCAAAATAATAATCAACAAATAACAATACCTTTACAACATCTACAGATAGACATGGCACGGCTCATATATCAGGCGAGGTCTGCCGAGCCTTATGTTTTATCGTAGACAAAACTACTAAATTTAAATGTTTTCAGACAGTTATCCGATATTCTATATATAGATATGATAAAAATTTGTCTTCACACACTAAATATTTGATGTGTGTGTGTGTGTGTGCGCGCGCGCGCGGGTGTGTGTGTGTGTGTGTGTGTGTGTGTGTTAGTCGTTTAAAGGTGCAGGGTTGTCAATAAATTTTTATTAAACAGGTTGACTAGAAAATGTACCGTCCAGCTAGGGGGATACGGGGGCATGCCTCCACCCATCAGGAAAATTATGAAATTCAGCGCTTCATTTCCTTCATTCTTGGGCATTTTAGAACACCTTTTCCACTGCGATTTTATATACAATATACCCCTTATTTTCACAGTTTTTTTGGTTAACCTGTAGGGAAAAAACGACAAAATTAAATTTTCTAAAACGTAAAATTCTTAGTTGCTTTGGGATGATTAATATAAAAAGGAATTATGTCGGGGTCGTATGTAGCAGCAGCCACATGCAGTTTGGATGCGGTCCTAATATTACCTTTTCGAAAAAAAGTTTCTTCCCTTCTCTTTTTATCTTCTTTTTAGGATTTTCCACGAGGTCCGGACTCCCAGACCCCCACCACCCTCTGGCTCCGCGCATGAAAATAACCGTTCATTGATCTTTTCCTATGTATATGAAGTTTATTTGCTGGTCAGGTTAGAATACTGCACAACCTGAAGGTATACAGGAGATCCTTTCACGAAGTCTACATAAGACCAAGTTTGATCTTAAAAGAAAGACCTTTCTTAAATATGATTTGAAGCAGATTTAGTTTTGTAACTTTACTGTTTGTATATTTCTAGAATCTTAGCAGTATATCTCTGTAAATTGAAATAATGATACAGGTTGTTGTTAAAAGGGTGAAACTTTTAAACTTCTGTGAAACAGGTCCCAGATGCCTTAGTAGTGTAATGACGCTATTAAGAAAAAGTCCTCTGCTTAAACTGTGTACATTTCTTTGCAATTAATGCCACATCTTTGCTTGATTTGCATTTTTATCAAATTATATTTACACATCAAGATAATTTAGGTGAAAATAATCACTAAAATTTGGAATCGCAACAATGCCATCGAATGCTCTTTTTATTTCATCTTCATAGTATGTTAGGCCTAATCAGAATATGACAGATACCTTTTCTATCCCTCAACCATACTAAGCTTTTTTCCGCAAACAGTTAAAACATGTTTACGAAAGCGTGCATGAACAATAAGATCTCTGCTGACATTTACAAATGAATACCCTCGATCACTACCTTACAATACCGTATGTTTAAATCATTTCAAAACTAGTAAAACAAACTTATCGATCGTACACAGTCTAATGTCAATGAAACCTGATATCCGTTATCTGGGTAATCTGAAGTTATAAATTTTAATGAATCTCGGTCTCTCAAAGGTATTTACTGTGTTAAATAGGGAAGTAAATATAAAATTTAATCAACTTAAATGTTATAAAACCTCAATATTAGAGTTTAAGATTAAAACTGGTGATCGATTAACGTTCAAAATGGAAGTCTCCGGTAAACTAGCTGAAGGAAGAGAAAGTTTAAAGCTTTGTGAACATTGTCAATTTGTAAATATTACAACAAAAGCAAATGGAATATGTCGGGAATGTGAGGAATATATGTGCGACACATGCTTCCGGAATCATCTCAAGGGTAAAAGGAATAGAAATCATGAATTGATTGACATGAATGACCCAGATATATCTGCATGGAAAAGTGCAGAAGACGTAGAGAAATGCAAACAGCATGATAATGAGGCGATCAAATTCTACTGTCGTAAACACGAAATTGTTGGGTGTGGAGACTGCATTATATTGGAGCATAGTACATGTAAACCCGAATACATAAAGGACTTATCGAAAAACCTGCAGGAAACCGAAGATTTTATACACTTGAAGAGGAAAATTGAACAACTGGAGCGTGAGAACAAAACAAGCTATGAGAACGTTCAAAAGAATCGAAAACATTGTAAAGTAGTGCACGAAGAAGTGCTAACTAAGATAAGGAAGTTTAGAACAGATATCAATATTTATCTGGATAAGGCAGAAGCAGATATAATATCTGAAATGGAACAACTTATGTCCGACAACGACAAACTCTTAGATAAGCTAGACAACGATTGTGCAAAATATTTGTCTGAAATTGAAGGTTTAAAGCAGAAACTTGACCCAACTGTCCATAGAGAAAATGTACTGTTTATACAAACAGTACGTAGCAAAGCGAGTGTTCTGGAAATTGAACATAAGCTGTCAAAAAATGTGCAATCAGCATGCGAACTCAAAGGTTATAAATTTGTTCCTTATGAAAAACTGTCGAGTATCATCAAATCAAGAGAGAAACTTGGCAAAATCAATATTTCGAATATAAATGAATCTAAGCAAGATGAATTCAAAACTTTGGAAATGAACATTGATACATTAACATTGCAAGAACCAAAGAAGCAGAAGCCAAGGAAGCCAGAACAACAGGAAACAGATAGCGAAACTGGTAACACTACAATACCTTTTATTGTAACTTGTCTTTATTGTCAGATCTCTACTTTACAGATCATAGAAAGTAAACAAACATGTTATGTCATATGCAATTATTTTACGATGTGTTTTGGCTATCAATATTAATTATATATATTTATGAATCCACCTCATCCTGATGAGCTTTGCTCTGTTTGATTAGCAATCAAAGAAAAGACAAACACTTAGATGAATTGAAATATTGTCATTTTAATGATAAAATGACGGATAACTATATACATTCCTAAACAAATTACATTAACAAAATAATAGACTGTATCTTAAGATATTTTTGTTGAGAATCAAAGTTGGGGTAAGAAAAACCGAAAACACGCATGAATATCGAAATGTCACCACAGTCAAGGAAGAGAAATGAGGAGAGGGTTGGGAGGGTGGGTTAAGCGAAAATATTCACCTTTAACACGTATTCTATTTGTAAAAAGGTAAAAAGCGATTGTTTCAATTTCCTTTGTTTCATAAGCTAATTATAATATTTCTGTGACCCGTGTTATCTACTCATCGTGATAAACTGATAATCGGGTTTAGGCTGTGATGTCTAAATTTTGTGAGAAGTAGATGTCATACCACTAATTGATAAAATTCAGTAACTGACTGCGTGGTAACACTTCGGTATTCATAAATCAATTTATCCTTCATATAAATTCTTATTTATGAATCCACCTCATCCTGATGAGCTTTGCTCTGTTTGATTAGCAATCAAAGAAAAGACAAACACTTAGATGAATTGAAATATTGTCATTTTAATGATAAAATGACGGATAACTATATACATTCCTAAACAAATTACATTAACAAAATAATAGACTGTATCTTAAGATATTTTTGTTGAGAATCAAAGTTGGGGTAAGAAAAACCGCCAAAATTGCGAAGCCTTTGTTAGCGACTAACAAAGAGTTTGCAATCCCCCAACCAAAGCTGATGATGAGGTGGATATAGGTCATAAAATGTAACATTGATAAACCATGTAGGAATGATAAAATTGAATGAGAGTCAAAAGAACGATGAATTCAGCTATTCGCAACAATATACAACTGACAATGAATGACAAAATCTATATACAAATACAACATTGTGTGGATTTAACTTCAATGACATGTGCATGTTGACTAAATATTTGCTAGCCATATCATAGGCATATTCATTTAGGAAAATTGATATAAACGTACATATGTACTGTTAATAAGAGTAAAATTTTTAACTGAAGTCTAACCATGGAAGAATTGAAAATGATTAATTTGAAACAATATAATTCAGATTTCTTAAAATCTTATGTAAAAGTAGCCCAGGCAGTGAAAGAAAAATTGAACAGTTCAATCAAAATTAGAAAGCCTCATCGCTAATATGTACAGACATATAGAAAAAATAAGGTTAAATACAAAGGGTATATTATTGTAAGAATTAAAGTAAAAGCAAAAACAAAAACAAATATTGCCTTGGTGCTGACGCCCAAAATTTTCAGTATTAGAAAAATATCTGGTGCCCAAGCCCAAAACTTGTGGCATGTGAAATTTGTGATGTATAAGCCCAAAACTTGATACACCATCTGATTAGTGCCCAAGCCCAAAACTTGTGGCACAGTAGACCATAAGGTGGTCAAGCCCAAAACTTGACACAGCTTACCAAATGATGTTCAAGCCCAAAACTTGAGACACCTTAATTATGCAATTAAGTACTGAACAAAATTATATATCTACAGTTATATACATGTGCATGTTCATCAAAGCTGCCTTGGCCAGTCCTTCCTAAACCTAAATCAAGTGTTGATGTCCCATTACACCGAAAAACTTTGGATTCTGATATACTTTTTGAACGCGGTTGATTTCCATCTACCCATTTCCTGAATGAAACTCTCAGACTTGCCCAAACTGGCTGCTGCAGAGGCAGCGCCTATTCGGAAACTATGCCCTTTATATACCTTGTTGTCATACCCACAAAAGATCAGGCAACGGCCCAGCATAGTACTAAAGAATGAACGAGTAACTGGTTCCCTGTCCAGGAATGTGAACAGGGGCCCGTCAACCGGTCCGCGTAAAGACACATAATGCCACATGTTCGATACTGGGCAAAACAGTTTATTTTCTTTCTTAGCTGTTATTGCTATGACAACAGATCGCCCTTTAGAATGTTTAAAATTGGAGATTCGAACCTCCATGAGTGTAGGTAAACCATTCTGAAAATCTTTAAATGTCAAATCAGAATAAGATATGATAGCAGGTGCACCTTTATTGCTTGTGAACTCCCCAATACGCAGACAAGCATGAAAAGCCAGGAGGTACATCGCTTTCAACATTACTTTCATAAAGAGACCTGTACATACTTTATCAACAGACTCAAGTAACTTGTGCAACATTTCTATGGTGATGGGCAATCTTTTGTCTGGAGATTTCAAACAATTGTTGTATCCCTGCAAGCATTTCTTAACTAAAAAATTTGATGCAAAATCTTGCAAGCCAATTAATTTATGTACATATGTCAATGCGGATATGTAGGTGCTGACTGATGAAGCAGCCATCTTTTTCTCATGACAGTAGGCAATGAAGAATAAGTAGTTTTGAGTTGTTATCGGCATTGCGTCAGGAATGTGTTTGTTCGTCTGTACGAAAGACTTGTAAATGCTTAAGGCTCTGTTATATGTGTTCTGCGATGCTTGAGAGAGGGATGATGTTACTAAACACTGAGCTACGTCTGTCAGGGTATTATCTGAGCCTCTTGAATGACTTCCCGAACTGGATTCTGCCAAGCGCATTCTGTCAAATATTGCTCCACCTGTTGGCGAGAGAGAAGATCTGCTAAACGATTTGCCGTGCCACTAATATGAACAGCTTGGAACAAAATATTGTACTTTAAAGTGCTAAAAACTAACCGTCTGACTAACTTCATTAAAGTTTTGTCCTTAGAACTTTGTTTATTAATTATGAAAACAACCGCCTCATTATCAGAATGAAAAACTATGCATTTATTTTGTAGGCGTTGACCCCAAACTTCCAAGGCAAGCACAATAGGGAAGAGTTCTTTGACTGTTATATGGCATTGTTGCCAGACACTGTCTGTAGGCCATACACCAGCGAAGTAATGCTCCTTGAGGTACCCCCCAAATCCTGTATTGCTACTGTCGGTGAACAAATGTAATGTCCTAGAGTTTTCCCAAACATTATCTAGCATAATGGCGGCTCCATTAAACTGCTCAATGAAAAGAGACCATGCTTCCAGATCAGCTCTTGCTTCAGTTGTCAAACGACGTTTGTAGAAAGGCTTTGTAAGACCAATTGTCAGATCAATCAAGCGCCGCAAAAATGCCCTACCTGGCGACACGACGGCGCAAGCAAAATTGAGCAGCCCTATCAACGACTGAAGCTCTACTAGAGTGACCTTTTTACGCGTTTTCATGTGACTTAAAAGTGACCGAATCTTGTCGATCTTTTCCTGTGGTAACCGTTTAACCATTTGATGGGAATCAAGTTCTATGCCCATGAAAGACATGACAGTGTTTGGAAGTATGGTTTTTTCCTGTTTCATTGGGACACCTAGGTCATGAGCCAACTGTAGAAATGACTGAAGCGAATCATGACATATATGGTAAGAAGGGGGAGAAACAAACATAAAGTCATCAAGGATATGTATACATCCTGGAATTCTAAGCTTCTTCACTGCGATCCAATGTAGGGCAGTCGAGAACTGTTCAAACAGAGAGCAAGAATATGACAAACCCATGGGTAGAGTTCTGTCGTAATAGATAAAACCTAAATGTGTAAAACCCAGTAAGTACTGAGAGGAGAAAGCTATTGGGATCAGTTTAAAGGCTTTTTCGATGTCCGTCTTGGCCATATAGGCTCCACGTCCAAATTTCTTTATCAGAGCTACGGCATCGTCTACAGTCTGATAGTGGACTGTACATAATTCGCGTGGTATCCCATCATTTACAGAGGAACCGGCGGGATGTGACAAGTGTTGTATAAAACGAAATTCCCCTTTCGTCTTTTTCTCCACAAGCCCTACAGGAGAAAAATGCATGCGTTCAAATGGTTGTTCAGCAATACTAAAAGGACCAGCCAGTCGACCGGTTGACAGTTCTTGGAGTATGGCGTTAGATAGTACTTCGGAATTTTCGTAAGCAGATTTCAGATTTCTAACTGGATGCTCATTCAATGTCCCTTCAAAGGGTATGTGAAAACCATAAGTGAAGCCATCAACTAAAAATTTGGTTATATCCGTATCATAACCTCGTAACCAGTCAGACAAGATAGAAGGCTTTATGGGAGTAACAATGTGATTGGGTTTAAGTTTAAGATCTGTTGGATTTGTGATTTGCATTCGGTTGTGGTCTTGGCTGAAGCCTTGGGATGGTGGCGCCTTGTGTAGACCGTGTACCCTGTGATCCGGTTGTGGCTTGAGTGGTTGTGTAAGCTGTTTGTGAGGGTCTCTGAGTCTGACAATGCTTTCTTGGGTGTGATTTGAAGCAGGAGCTGCACACATGTGGGAATCGGCAGTTTTGACGGAAGCACACAGCGTCGTTGTACAAGATGCAGAACTGGGGGCGTCTGCCACGAAAAAGATTGTTCGTTCGACCCTTATTCCCGGTTTTAATTTTTTGTTGGAAACTTAAGCCGTCTGCAATGGCTTTGTTGTACAGTTCCATGTTGGGCATGTCCCATGGGGCTGCTTGTGGACTGTCTTCACGTAATTTACGAAATTGGGTGTCATATTTGATAGCTGCATATGCGCCAGCAAGTTTTGCTAGGTTTTGCACTGTCGCGGAGTGCTTCATCAATGCTGGTCCAGCTTCTGGTGTCCTTTCCAGGTACACAGAAACAAAAACTGTGTAAGCATGATGCCATGCCTCCATGGTTTTTATGTCGTCGGTGTCTCGTTTTTCAAAAGTAATGGTCCCATCGGGATGATGTTTCATTGTCAAAGTACCCGACTCTTTGGAAGCCACCAAACTTGACAACGGAATGTACTTGTCCCCCCAAACCTTTGCCTTCAGTTTTGAGTCAACGCCCGTACTTAAGGCAATACCTTGTACTGGCATTCTACTGGGTATAGGCATCACTGGAGGTTGACAGTCTGTTGTACCTTCATCTGTATTGCCCGGTGTCTGACATTGTGATGTTCCCTGATCTGGACTGAGACTGCTGCTGCTGGTAGTTGGTTGCCCCGACTCCTCGGTACCTTTCAGCACCCCCATGTCTTTCAGCGTTGCCAGGACGGATTGTGTTACAGCTGGAATAATTGTATCCAATTGCATGTGCTGTGGCTCCTGGCTATTCTTTTTCTTGGGAGGTGTGCTGGTGCTGGTTGGCTTATTGGGGGCCTTTCGTTTACTCATCTAAACATGAAAATACAATTTTTTGTTTATAAAATGTGTATGTTATATGTCTACCAAATATCATAGACTATGATTGTGTATGAAAATAAAACGTTAAAATATATATACACAATATACGCACATACATACATCGTTATTGTATATACGTACCTATATAATATATATATATGTGTATTTTTTTTTTTTTTTTTTTTTTTTGAATTGATATTATGTACTGTACCGAACATCACCGTGCAAGCTAAAACATTTTAGAGGAGCAGACAATTTCCATATGCAACACATACACATGTGCCCTGTTAACATAAAGATCTGGACCGAACAGATAAAGATAATATATGAGCAGATTCGATTACTGCAACCAATGTGCATGTAGGTGATAAGTAAGAAATCTTGTACAAGCTACAGTGCACTATATTGTAAGTGAGCGACTTGTACCTAATGCAACCAATGTGCCTTTTCAACCAAATGGTTGTACAATTTTAGACATAATGTGCAAGACGTAAATTAATATGTTGGCAAGTTGCCCAAGATGTAACCAATGTGCATAGTAGGTCAATATCTTATCATAGTGAGAGCATATTACAAAAATTACAAATACATTAATACATAGCAACCCATGTGCTGCTGAAGTGCGCAATATTTAAATTAATATGTTGGCAAGTTGCCCAAGATGCAACCAATGTGCATAGTAGGTCTATATCTTATCATTGTGATAGCATCTTACAAAAATATACATGAATACATAGCATCCCATGTGCTGTTGAAGTGTGCAGTATTTAAATTAATATGATGGCAACTGGCTAAAGATGCAACCAATGTGCATAGTAGGTCGATATCTATCCATTGTGATAGCATAATTTCAAAATTACAAAAGAGATATTAATACATAGCATCCAATGTGCTGTGGACCCAGTGCAGGGTGGCAAAATTGTATATTGCCGTTGAATACTCACAATGTGAACAAACTTTTTTGATACCATTACATAAAAATGATATATAAAAATTCAATTAGATCTAGTTGTCTGAATTCCGAATATAACAAGCAAAATGCCAAAATTAAATGTCCAGTTAACACTATGTAGCCAAATGTACCTAATAATCTCTTTGATGTAAATGTAGTAAATGTTCCTACTAATTGACTAGTTGTCTTGTTTGCTAATACCGATTGAAAGTATAATCCTACTTCCTGCGGAAAATTTGAGTACCTAGTAATGGAAAACATCTAATATCAGTTATGTCGCAACAACTGTGATATTCCAAAAATTACATCAATTGAACATGTAATTTTGTAATTTATGTATTTATTTATTTTTATTTAAAATAATAATAATAATAATGATTCTAAAATAGATAATTTCTTTTTCCCTGCGTAAAATTATCCGGAATTACAAGTCAAAATGAGCTTATAACATGTATACAAATTTCCAACATAAACAAATTCAGAAATAACCGACTTTTACACTAAAATATTTTTGAAGTCCTCATCGTTACATGTATACAAACATATCTATATAACAATGACAAATGTTTTTGTGTCAGTATCCGGAAGATATATTGTTTCTTTCCACGTCAGTTCTGTAATCGCTCATTTACCCACGGATTCAAGAACTTGATCCTGAATACTGTGACCTGAAATGTTACAAGATGCACCGAGAGACAAAGGACAGCTCTTAAAAATACAAATTACACAGAAATCAAAAATCTATTCCAATTTTTTAACTGGAAAGCAAAGAAAACTCCGAATCATTCAATACATCAAAATTGACAAGAGCTGTCATTGGTTCCCGAAGCATTATGTAACCTCACACGACGAATATGAAAAACCCTTCTTCATAAGGGATAAACTACACTGCACTTCATGTTTAAACACATCGAATTATAGCACCCCGTAGATTGTGGTATATATATGTCATGCCTCTCTTGTTAATGTGGACACCGTCCCCTTGCAGAAGTTCCTTTCGCAGACCATGAAAGTGTCTAAGTTTCCAGAACGAAACATGTTCCAGACTGTACAAATCATTTCTCAAGATCTCATTGCATC
This sequence comes from Mercenaria mercenaria, assembly GCF_021730395.1. Lineage (NCBI taxonomy): Eukaryota > Metazoa > Mollusca > Bivalvia > Venerida > Veneridae > Mercenaria > Mercenaria mercenaria. Next base: position 51,125 of record NW_026459221.1, on the reverse strand, counting down.
GTGTAACTTTTTCATTATACACTGTCGTAGACACATCTCTTGTCCTTTGTCTTTGTAACAGTTGTACTACAAAAACGTGTTTAAGTTGGAAACGGGATTGTAAATAAGTTGCTGTAGCAATCAATATACTTGCAACCTCTTCTGCTGATTTGCTTGCCATATCCGGTGTGTCTAAGTCATTGCCACCTATCCACAGAATCACGTAATCTGGGTGTGAATTTCGAACTTGTCTCGTAAACATCCGTGTCACAAATGGGTTAGTCAATCGTCCACCACTGAAACCACGGCACTGAATAGATTGGTTATGCACCAGCCTCAGCATCATATCCAACCGGTGAGTTGGTATTCCGGGATTGCTGCTGCGCAGGAATGTACAAAAATGTCTCACATGTGAGTCGCCTAAGATCAAAATCCGCTGAGGCATTTTAACCGTAATTCTTTTATAAAGGAATGTATAAAGCGTCTAGACTTTTATTACAACAAACACCAGATTACGTAAGTCCTTGTTTTACAACGGATTAACATCTTTCATATTTCCTGTTTGCCAAATCGTAGTCCATGCAAACCGTATGAATATGATTAAACACTTTACACGTAATATGTATTAAGCGAAAATATTCACCTTTAACACGTATTCTATTTGTAAAAAGGTAAAAAGCGATTGTTTCAATGTCCTTTGTTTCGTAAGCTAATTATAATATTTCTGTGACCCGTGTTATCTACTCATCGTGATAAACTGATAATCGGGTTTAGGCTGTGATGTCTAAATTTTGTGAGAAGTAGACGTCATACCACTAATTGATAAAATTCAGTAACTGACTGCGTGGTAACACTTCGGTATTCATAAATCAATTTATCCTTCATATAAATTCTTATTTAATGACTTCGTAATTATATTCATATCTGACAAAACATGTAATACATTGTTTTAGATGACAAATAGCTACGTTTGTCACAATATTTTCTCACGTTATCAGTGTATGGTTAAATAGCACCATGCCACTTTAGCCTCCTTAGTAAACTCTTGTTTTATCATTTCATGAATCAGACCTTTAATAGCTTCTACGTAGTTTCGTCTTGTGACAAAACAGTAAGAAATGTACAAAATGTCAAGACATAAATATAATAGGAATAATTTCTTTTCTTGAATGCATTTCACTCACAGCGGTGTTCATATTGCAAAATAACCGGATTATGAAATCCCTTTGCTCTTCTGTTTTCGTAGAACGTAATTAAGCATGTGTTTGGAACTTATTGTATGTACCAAGGTCTGCTTAAACACGGCTGCATATATTTTCACTTATATTTTCAGCTGTGAAACCGCCACCTGTTTTTGTCGGTACCCGTGTACAACCAATAAATTGGAGTGTAAATATCATTTTATTTTTTGACTGAGTTTATCAATAATTCAAATACGATGTTATATCAGGCTGAAGTTTACGTTACTGACTTAATATCAAATTGTCTATAAAAATTATTAAAATTTTTAATTGACATATTATATTCTACAACTTAACACTTCACCGTTTTCATAATTGTATAAGAGTTGTATCAAAATTTCAAAGTGTTAAATTTTGAGGACTTGGCAAGGTAAATATTCTTCTAATGATATACAGTTGATATTAATACTATGATCGTAACGAAATGCAGTGATTTTTGTTAAAGAGTACAGATAAATGACGTCCTTCTTGGTTGCAACCATGGCGAAAAATATAACAATTGGTTTATGATCTTTATCAATATTTCTCTGTTAATATATTTACTATGATTATAGTTAGTATATCCAAACCACCTATGTAATTTCAAATGTACTTCATGAACTGTTAGCACAAACTTAGCGTGTTAGCAAAAAATCCACATCATTTTGATTAAAGCTACAGACACACATACGCATATGTCCGTACGTTGATGTACGGTGCGGATAGGACTAGTCTGTGGGTGTAAAACTACGGAGCAGTACGTCTTAGTACGGGAAATATGGTGAGAAACAGGAAACAAACAAAACAATAAGGACGCGAATAAGTACGGATAGGTACGAAGTACTACATAAATTACGTTTTACTGCGCCTTGCAACAGTGCACGGACGGGTCTGTGGTAAACTACGTTGAACTATGCTTAAGTACGAGCAGCCTCGGATAACTACGTTTGGCTACGGCACGGCGAGGTACGCAACAGCACGGATAACTACGTTTAAGTACGTTTAACTACGGATGAGTAAGTTTCAGCCAAGTTGGACTAAAGTCACTCTCAAATGGCTACGGTTCGCTCAATTTTTGTGCATGTTCAAAAGTTGGAGAAACTTGAAAGTTTGGAGTAAGTTTTGAATACGTTTTGACCTCGTTTTGGTACGGATTAATACGAATGACTACTCTGAGGTACGGCTCAGGTACGGATCGATACGGATTACTACGTTTCTGTCCGTAGCCAGACGTAGCTATCCGTGCCGTATGTTTGACTGGGGTATAAACGAACTTTTATCATGTCATCATGTCATGGGATTTCTCAGCATTCTGAAGAAGTTAAATTAATGCAGAATTTTTGCAAAATCACTCTGCAGAATAGAATATTAGGTCAATACTTTGTCATAAATCAAAAAGACATGTATATAATTTCATTTGGACAGCATTAAGAAATCTTATCTCGTTTGCACGACAACATTTGTCGAGTGCACAACATCTTATATCGAGTGTTGGCTATCTTATCTCGTGCACACAGCATTTTATCTCGAGCACACCACATCTTATCTTGAGCGCACGCCATCTCATTTCGAGTGCACGAACTTTATCTCGTTTGTACGACATCTTATCTTTATTAGAATACGCTTAAAATGAAATTAATGATGCTGTAAACACTTTTGTGATTAACTCATTTTGCCCTGAAATACATATTTTTTTTTGTAAAATTATGATACACAAAATCCGCGCGTGAAAATTGGGGTAGGGGAAACTTAAGACAATACAGCGAAAACGAAGTCGGAGTTCCCCATATGTTTTCGCTCATTTTACAGTAAAACAATTATATGATACCTTTAGTTGTTTTTATAACATCTATGGACCCGCTTCAAAACATTATTTAGTCATTCAGCTGGAAAACAACAATTTCGTAGAAAGATTTTGGCATGATTTTTGCTAAAGTAAGCATTCATTCGTCGAAAAGTCGGAGTGCATGCACATTTGAAATTACATCACAGTATTTTTCTCAACGACCATGTTATATTAAACAAATAAATTTACTTTTTAAATGAAATGGACTCCCCGAAACTGAATTTATCTTCGTAAAAACGGCAAAGTTACAACCAAATAGGGATGGGCTAAAAAGTTATTTTTCGACGCCATTTGCGAAAAATGTGCATTTGATCTCTTAAATAATTGTTCATCATGTGGAGATCAGCTTTTGCTATTTTGCTATCATCAAATCATGTTATTAAGGATGAAACTTGCTTTTTAAATTGCGGCTCATTGCGCCTTATTTACCTTACCTAAATTACCGAAATTGCACTAAAAAATAAAAGTCATTTTCATGAGCTAAGATGTTATTTGTTCGAGGTAAGATTCCGTGCGAACGTGATAAGAGGTCATGTGCTCGATATATCATATTATGTGCATGAGATAAGATGGCGAGCTTTCGGGATAAGATGTCATGCGCACGAGATAAGATTTCGTGCGATCGGGATAAAATGTCATGCGTTCGACATAAGATGTTTTGCGCTCAAGATAAGATATCGTGCGCACGAGATGATTTAATCTGAATAAAAAAAACGCATGTCATTCACATACCACTGTACAGACCAGTTTTTATAAGCAATGCAAGATCCATCGTGTTTTAATGTACCTCTGGTCCTTTGTACAAACAGACGTAGAACAGCGCCTAAATTCTTTTGTATATTTTTTCAGTTAGTTCATCGTTAAATGAGAAATGATATAAAGCAGAAGCTAGTTTAATTGAGCTAAACATTTAGAGTGTATATTTCCACTGAATAATGCCATTGGGGCGATTTCCTAAATAAATTATTGGACCACGTGTACAACTGGTTCGAAGTGTTTAGTTGTATCAAAACACAGATATGATAAATATTATTTCGATTCTAATATGTCATTTTTAAATCTTATCAAGTAGATTGGAATAGGGAAGCACTTGTTTCGGCGTATGTATGCAGCCAAAATATACTAAGTCGACGTGACGTCAACGTGTTACCGTGTTTTAACATTTACTTTATTGAAATAGGGAGGGGCTGTGTGGTGGGTAACACATCTCGCAGAATAATTTAGGCGTGCGCAAACGTTTAGAGATTTATTCTACGCACATAATAATGTAGTAATATTTTTCAGTTATACCATTTCGATTCAGCTACAAATGTGGTAGCATTCTTTCTCGGCGCATGTATAGCGACAAATTATATGTCGACGTGGTGTCAATATTGTCGCTTTAATGAAATTCAGAATAATTGTTGTTTGATGTTTCATATTTTACAAAAAAATGAAATTTTGAAGAAATTATTCATTGTACAGAAACCAACATAATGTCTGCGTACAGATATAATAATTTAAAAAATACCTTTTTCTATTCATACCCAACAACATTTTATATGCAATATGTTATTGTAGAAAGTGTGCTTCAAATAAAGTATAACCGTGTTTTGACACTAACAATTTAATATTATATGGAACGTTAACTTGTCGTCCCTCTTGTAACGTATTGCATGTTACTCCTTTGTACTACAAATGAACTACAAATGAACATATTTTGATATTTCTCGAATACAATATTAGATACTTAATGTTTGTATGTATAGCGCCGTAATTCATTTATGTATTTGTAGGAAAGTTGTGTATTTATGAGTTATTAACTTTGTATGTGGATATATGCACGAGTTCTACAGCGATAATATTGCACGACTATTATCTGCGAAAGAAAGAGTGCATATATCTTCATACAAAGTTGATAACCTTTTTGTTACATACCCACTATCAAAATGATTAATGTATGTCTAAATCATCGTTCTATTACAAAAGACAGGAAAAATACAAAAACACTTGTCTGAAAATGTAATAAACAAATCAAGCTGACGCGCATTATCATTTTCCGCGAAAATGACGTCAACTTGTTGTCACAACGTGCGCGTTCCATTACAACGTTAAGAAAACATTCCATGTCCGATTTGAAAGCTTTCCGCGTCAGTATGGAAAAATACTGCACGATCGCCGTCCATTGAAACTAAATCTAAAACAATTTTAGGAATGTAATAAAACTGCTATAATATCATTCTTAAGAATTCATCATAATTATATATGTCAGAGCATTCGAATATTCGGTAATTTTTTGGCATTATAGAATTAAAATATATTTTCGTATTCATGCTTATTTGAAATCTGCCGAATAACGTACACATTGTATGAGGAAAGGACTCAATGTTTAATACGTGTGTTATAAGGCAGGGCTTACACATCGTAAACGCCACAAAAAATAATTCAATACTTATAGTTCCAAACAAATCTATTTTGCATCGATTTTGCTATTTCTGATGATCTTGCTCTCAGCACCTAATACTAATAATAGAAACCAAAATCAGTTTTTTATCAAGTTTTGAATCAAAACCATAATCATGTGGTAGCCCTTTGACAAGATTGTTCAAATGAGAAAATGATTTAATTAAAAATGAATTGTCATGCATTTTCTCAAACGTGAATGTCTAAAGTAATGTTATTTTTTGTATCCTTAGTATCAAGTATAATTCGTCGAGACGATAAGCAGTGATATATGTTACTAGCGATGTTCAGAAAATATTTAAGCTGGCCATATATAATATGGAAAGAAACTTGCACTAAACCATATTGCTTAATGAACACATTTACACTTAACAGTATTGAAAGCCACAGAAAAGTCTACCCTTAGTAGACACTGATTTTCTGCGCTACCAAGGGCGCCTCTCCTTAAATTGTAGCGACGCCCAGTCAGCTTTAGTTTCAGTAAAGTAAAGAGAAGAGAATCGCAGAGATTTAGGTCCTGGTAATATGGATGGCGTGACAATTACTTGACCTGCTAGCCCTGTAAAATCTGTAAAATCTAATATACAGTATTATTCGGTTTGTGGACGAACGTCATGTTTTCTAACCGATTTTAGAAAGTTGTTCCTAAATTTCCAATGCATCTGGAATTTAAGAAATTTAACTGGATATGCATGCCCTTTCTAAACCATTGCAATTATATCAATAAAACTGTTTCAACCAAAACGCTTGTAAATCAGCTATAAGAAATTGAAATAATGTGTTGAAATTGTCAGTGGATATGTCTATTGAACCCCCATTGAAGTCAATTGAATAGTTTCCATGGATTTTTCTAAAAAATATGAACCCCACTCGTAAAATGTCGAAAACTGATATGTTCCTTGGTTGTAACCATGGCGACCAAAGGAACAAGTGTGTTGAGAATTTGTTTTCAGTATTCTTTTAGTTATAAAAAAATATCAAATATTTTACTTAGTCTAGATGTGAGATATATATCGAAACAACCTATTAAGTTTCAGATACAGTTCATGAATATTTGACAGATGTTTCGTATTGTTAACAGATATACATCGTATTAATTAAGCGATCTTTTTAAAGTTTATTTTATGAGACTGATGAGTAATTACTGCAAATGCGAAATTAATTTTATCATAAAGGAACATCAATACCTTGTTATGAATGTATATTATTATCAGCAAATGTTTAAACATAACGTTCTTATCAATTTAGCTGTATCATCGCGGCAAACCAGGTACTGTAACAGCTGTACGTCCAGATGGAACTGTCGACGTGAAGTGGGATTATTTAGGAGCCACAGGATCTGGTTACAGAGTAGGAACGGGACCGAAAGGAATCAGACTCATCTAAAAGAAGTTGAACTCTGTCTTATTGATGTATATAATTTGATGGAAATATTTTTAGACAATATTTAGTTATGAATCATTTTCACATTAATTGCAAATTAAAACCTATGTTTATGTATTGGACGGCTTGGCACATAAAGTATGTGCTCTTCACCACTGTACCCATGAGTCGTGCAACATCAAGTTGTAATAATGAAATGAATGAACCGGCACGCAGAAAAGTGTCATTCAAATATTTCACATGAAAATGCAAACACAACCTGCCGTGTCCAACTGTATAAAATCAGTTTGGTTAATTTTGATTAATCAAACGTAAAATTATAATCACTTCCAAATATTATGTATCAACACATCTTGACATGTACAAGAGTAGCGCGACGAACTCCCCGGAAACACCACCAGATCAATTCCCTTGCGAAGATATACATGGAATTTATTAAACAATCATTTTATTAAATTTATTTTATGAGACTGATGAGTACTAGTAATTACTGCAAATGCGAAATTAATATCACCATAAAGGAACATCAATACCTTGTTATGAATGTATGTTATTATCAGCCCAGGTTTAAACGTAACCTTCTTTTCAATTTAGTACATGCATGGCGGCAAGCCAGGTACTGTAACAGCTGTATGTACAGATGGAACTGTCGACGTGAAGTGGGATTATTCAGGAAATACAGTATCTGGTTACAGAGTAGGAACGGGACGGAAAGGAATCAGACTCATCTAACAGAAGTTGAACTCTGTCTAATTCATGTATATAATTTGATGGAAATATTTTTAGACAATATATAGTTATTAATCTGTTTTACATTAATTGCAAATTAAAACCTATTCAAGTAATTTACATGTGGGAGAATATGTTCACATTCAATTGAAATTAAAACTGGTGGTTAGTATGGACTAATAAGATAAAATAGTATATGCAGATGTTGTTATCAATGTTGCAATAGTTGTTGAACTGAATAGTTTTTCTTCGTTACAGACAAAATCAGATTTATGACTAGATTATATTGGGTCTTTGTCAAGATAGGTATTTTTAGCTCACCTGAGCACAAAGTGCTGGGAGTGAGCTATTGTGATCGCTCACAGTCCGGCGTCCGTCCTTCCGTCCGTCCGTCCACACTTTCCTTTAAACAACATCCCCTCATAAACCACGAAGCCAATTTCATCCAAACTTTATAAGAATGTTCCTTGGGTGAAGCTCTACAAAAATTGTTCAAAGAATTGAATTCCATGCAGAACTCTGGTTGCCATGGCAACTGAAATGAAAAAAATTAAAAATCTTCTTCTCAAAAACCTGAAGACCTAGAGCTTAGATATTTGGTGTGAAGCATTGCCTAGTAAACCTCTACCAAGTTTGTTCAAATCATTACCCCGGGGTCAAAATTGACCCCGCCCCAGGGGTCACTTGATTTTACATAGGAAAATCTTAAAAAATCTTGTTCTCAAAAACCAGAAGCCCTAGATCTTAGATATTTCACATGTAGCATTGCCTAGTGGACCACTACTAAAATTGATCAAATCATGACCCTGGGGTCAAAATTGATCCCGCCCCAGGGTCACTTGATTTTACATAGGAAAATCTTCAAAAATTTTCTAAAAATAAACCGGAATGCCTAGAGCTTAGATATTTCACACGTAGCATTGCCTAGTAAACCTTTACAAAATTTGTTCAAATCATGACCCCCGGGGTTAAAATTGACCACACCCCATGGGTCAGTTGAATTTACATACGAAAATCTTAAAAAATATTCTTCTCAAAAACCAGAATGCCTAGAGCTTAGATATTTAACACGTAGCATTGCCAAGTGGACCTCTACTAAAGTTGATTTTATATAGGAAAATTTTCAAAAAAATTCTAAAAATAAACCAGACGGCCTAGAACATAGATATTTCACATATAACCTTGCCTATTGAACCTCTACAAAATTTGATCAAATCATGACCCTCGGTGTCGAAATTGACCCCGCCCCATGGGTCACTTGATTTTACATAGGAAAATTTTCAAAAATTTTCTAAAAATAAACCAGAATGCCTAGAGCTTAGATATTTCACATGTAGCATTGCCTTTTTAAACTCTACAAAATTTGTTCAAATCATGACCCCGGGGTCAAAATTGACCCCACCCCATGGGTCACTTTATTTTACATAGGAAAATTTTCAAAAAATATTCTTCTCAAAAACCAGAATGTGTAGAGCTTATATATCTCACATGTAGCATTGCCTAGTAGACCTCTATTAAAGTTGTTCAAATCATGACCCTGGGGTCAAAACGGACCCCGCCCCAGGGTCTCTTGATTTTACATAGGAAAATTTTCAAAAAGTTTCTAAAAATAAACCTGAAGGTTTAGAGCTTAGATATTTCACATGTAGTCTTGCCTATTAGATCTCTGCAAAATTTGTTCAAATCATGACCCCCGGGGTCGAAATTGACCCCGCCCCATGGATCACTTGATTTTACATAGGAACATTTTCAAAAATTTTCTAAAAAATAAACCAGAAGGCCTACAGCTTAGATGTTTCACATGTAGCATTACCTAGTGGACCTCTACAAAATTTGTTCAAATCATGACCCTGGGGTTAAAATTGACCCCGCCCTAGGGCTCACTTTATTTTACATAGGAAAATCTTCAAAAATTTTCTGAAAATAAACCAAAAAGCCTATATCTTAGATATTTGACATGTAGCATTGCCTAGTAGACTTCTACAAAATTTGTTCAAATCATGAACCCCGGGATCAAATTGACCCAGGCACAGGGGTTACTTGATTTTAAATAGGAAAATTTTCAAAAATTTTCTAAAAAATAAACCAGAAGGCCTACAGCTTAGATATTTCACATGTATCATTGCTTAGTGAACCTCTACAAAATTTATGCAAATCATGACCCTGGAGTCAAAATTGACCCCGCCCCAGGGGTCACTTTATTTTACATAGGAAAATCTTCAAATAATTTCTGAAAAAAAAATCCAGAAGGCCTATATGTTAGATATTTGACATGTAGCATTGCCTAGTAGACTTCTACAAAATTTATTCAAATCATGAACCCCGGGGTCAAATTGACCCCGCCCCATGGGGTTATTTGATTGTACATAGAAAAATCTTCAAAATTTCTAAAAATAAACCAGAAGGCCTAGAGTTTAGATATTTGACATGTGGCATTGTCTAATAGACCTCTACAAATTTTGTTCAAATCATGATCCCCGTGGTAAAATTGACCCCGCCCCATGGGGTTATTTGATTGTACATAGAAAAATCTTCAAAATTTCTAAAAATAAACCAGAAGGCCTAGAGCTTAGATATTTCACCATATGTATCAATTGCCTAATAGATCTCTTACTACATTTTGTTCAAAATCATGACCCCGGGTCAAAATTGACCCGCCCCAGGGGTACTTATTTACATAGAAAATCTTCAAAATTTCTAAAAATAAACCAGAAGTCCTAGAGCTTAGATATTTCACATGTGATTCTTGCCTAGACCTCTACAACTTTGTTCAATCATGACCCCGGGTCAAATTGACCCGCCCCAGGGGTCACTTATTTTAATAGGAAAATCTTCAAAATTTCTAAGAATAAACCAGAAGCCTAGATCTTAGATATTTAACATGTAGCATTGCCTAGTGGACATCTACAAAATTTGTTCAAATCATGACCCCCGGGGTCAAAATTGGACCCCGCCCCAGGGGTTACCATTTTGTACATCGGAAAATTCTTCAAAAATTCTAAAAATTTAACAGTGTTGACTAAAATTGAAATGTGATGCTGTATAATTACTTGTAAGTGACCGGTATTGCCAGGGTTACTAGTACATCGAAATATCTTCTCTATTGTTTGAATTAAACAGTGTTAACCTAGTGAAATCCCGTATCATGACTTGTTTTAAATAGTATTTGTAAGAATTAAGAGACGATACGATTTTCTTCACAATGTTGATATGCTTACATTTTTGTCCATTTCTAAACATGTCTTTATATTTTATGTTTTGATGAATCATTGTGTGTAAGTGTAATATGTTTTGGTCACAATTTCACAAAGATAATTTGTCGATGGTCATATGCAATGTACTTGCTGATGTGTCTGATACAAGTGAACTTGAAAAAGAAAAGTTCGGTTTCTTGATTTGAATAGTCTTTGTTTAGCTCCTGTGTTTTGTTCACAGGAGATAGCTCCTGATGCTATTCAAATTCTGTATATATATGTCCCTTTTCTTCCCAACACAATCAGAGCCAAGGAAGATCGGTCAGCATATAAAAGAGAAATTATTTAGCGGATATGCGTTATCATTATAATATGCAGGATTAATGTAAATATGTACTGTAAATATTCGGAAGTATATAAATGGAAAGAAAGAATGAACACCGACAACGAAAGAGCTTTATTGGACTGTGGATTCTGAGTCGTTATCAAATGCATTTCAAGTAAGTTAATTATGGTCTGACAAAAACACCGAAGAAATATTTCCACCCGATTTTTGTGGAATCTTACGTAATAACAAGCTTGTGTATATAGTATCTGACTGTGATGAGATGAAGCATGAACGAAATGAATTCCTTTGCAATATAGGCTTTAGTTTTGGCGATAATGTATTGCATGAATTATTCCATGTCAATAATGACACAAAGTTTTAGAAGCTCATTTGTAGACGCTTGTTATCAGTTACTCGGTAAAACGTTCTTAGCATTTTTATGATGTTGTTTCACGTGTGCATTTTGCTGTAAAGATGCTTGATTTATAAAATAATTTGACAAGTATATGGCCAAATGCGTTATTGCATCATGCGAAATGTATTGTGTAGTGAATCATGACCATGTTTGGTATAAGTTTTTTCATTTTTGTGTTCTCTATATACGTATATAAACAAGATAGTTTTGATATAAAACGAAAACCATAATACTTTATTTACAACTCATATTGTTTGTGTATATTTGTTTGCTATATTGTTATATTTATTCTCATCTGTAATTTATGTTGTGGTTGAAATGAAGTCTTCTCCGTTATCCATTAGATCAAACTTACGTAATAATAAGCTTGAGTTAGTCTCGTGGCAAGATAGGTAAATGTATCAATTTGTTTCCTTCATGCCAATATAAATTATAATAAAACCGTTCAAACGGAAATGCGTTGTCTCTGTCTTTATATATTTCAATGGCAATATCAAAATGTCTCATATTTGTGAAAGATACTTTGAAGGTAATCTATTTTAACTGAACCATATTTGTTAAGGATACTATCAAGGAAGCATATCATTCAGATATCCTTTATTTGTAAATAAAACTATTTAAAGGACGTCTCAGTATCGAATAGTTGATAAAGGCCTCTTATTTTAGTAACCCGTATTTGTTAAAGCTTTAATAGAGACCACCTATCCTAAAATCACGTATTTATCAAATATATTGTAAGAAAACTTCTTTCTTTTTTAAAATTTTCCATATTCGTTAAAATACTACAAAGGATACCACTTGTTTTAATATCCTATATCTGTTAAACATATCATAAAGAAGATAATATTTATTTTAATCTGCAATATTTGTTTAAGACAGTTTTTGAAGTCTAATATTTGTTGAAGACATAAGGAGACCACTTATTTCAATGTTCTTTTTATGCTTGAGATAATATAAAAGAGACCGTCTATTTCAAGAGACATTTAAAGGAAATTGCTTTTTAATGTCTCTGCACGATTGTTATTGTTTAACGCTCATATAATTTAGCGCATTTATAAACCTGCTCATTTATATATAATGCTAAACTTAATATATACGGTTACATTTCCTATTAAGTAAGTGTAAGGAATACATATCATTTTCAGTAATGGTACATTTAGTACGGACTACATTTAGTAAATATGTACTATTTGGTAGGGGCCTCCGTGGCCGAGTCGGTGAGTAAGGTCTATGACTTACAAGGTAGTTCTTCACGTTTGATAAACCGGACGTAATAGCGTATCGTCATTTATCCGGAAATTGTAGAATAAATCCTGGATTCAAACGTGACAAACTACCTTAACAAGCATATTTTGAGATGAACAAAGTTGTCATTAGTGTTGTATTGAAAAAAAGATGTCATTATTACAATACCTTAGAAGATCAATCTCATTTCGAAGTAGGAGGTTCACGTTTGAACAATTTAAGAAATCTATTATCAAAGAAATACTATTGTAAAAATGAAATATTTACCAAATATATTCAATTAATTATTCCGTTACTAAGCAGTGTACGTACATAGAGCTTTTGATATTAGAAATACATGTTGTTATCATCTTAATTGAGCACAAGCCTTATTCCCCCGAGGCTGTAATTATGTATGAATGAATATGCATATAAGTAAGTAAGAAAGTACTAAGTAAATATTCTATTGTAGTGGAATGTGCACATCTGTTTACAACAAAATAACATATGAATATGAATAATAAACAGCACCAGGCCTAGTTTTGTTGGGTATTAATTTAACAGATGTTTCCGTTTTCCATTAATGATTAGATCATTGAATAAGTTACCCGGGGTAACGTTACCTAAAATAATGAGTGTTTCGTCATTGTAAAGTTCATAGTGAAATAAAAAATGAGGTTCATTTTTCACGGTACCACTAGAACAAAATCTACAAGGTCGTTCACCTGGGTTTTCCCCAATATATCCCCAAGTCTCTGGTCCTTATGGTAAAATACCCCCACCGAAATTGGGTAAGAACTGACTGTCAGAATAATTTGTATATTTGATATATTGATAACGTGACACATAAGCACAGGTAGTGCTTGACTCCCTTTTCATGTAATCATTGCTATTATTATTGTTGAATTGCTGTAAATAATAGAATTAGGGTCATTTGTGGCTTATTTGGATTTATTATGTGAATAGCTGTATCCCAGCTTCACACATTATGTCATATACAAAAGTTAAAGGGAACCAGGTATTTGAAAGAGCAAGTACTCGTTGTAAGACACTATGTATAATTTTGGACCAATCAGAAACAAGTTCTTAAAATAGCACGTCTGCTGGGGTTTAAATAGGTAGATGGTGACAGAGAGCTCATTCGGTAACCAGCGGTTGAAGAAGACAGATCGAAGATTCAACTAATAATTTATCCCAGTACCTTGATAAGGAAGTTATTGCAACTACACTGTCAGGGCGGATACATTATTAAAAAGAAAAAATAGAAGTTCGTAGACTAAAGAAGAGTTGCAGAATTTCAACAAGGTTTCGAGCTATAGGGCCAGCGCATAGGAGTTTTACCTTAAGGGTAGTTGAATGCTATATACGATAGCAAAAATAGGCTGAACATCGGGAAGCTGAGACAGAGACCCAGAGTTTGGTAATCTACTGAGATAGTAGGAGATTTCCAGCTTATAGAAGGTTCAGCATTATTGGCGAAGTACAGCAAAAGTATCGGGGATATACCTATATGGTAATTGAATGCTACAGGCGCTGATCATCCAGGAGTCAGGGCAATCATATAGAGTTTGAGAGGACAGAGGCCGAGCATCTATGCGATAGGACTCGTATGGTGTTGATTCAAAGACATTGTCTGACGGGAACTTCAACAAAAAGACCAGTCAAGTATAGAGTCTCCAGCCTATAGGAGTTTGAGCAAATTGAAAATTGTTAGTTTGAAACATTTAGTAATTTGCCTGATCCCTGAAATTGTTTAGCTCATAATTAAAATAATTTAAGAATCATTGGTACATGAATCATCTAAGCAAGGTAGCTAGAGGAATATTCTATATATATATATATGAGATATTTGGTCTCACCAGCTGTACGTTTTAACAAAGGACATTCTATTTCGTTTGTCAGCTAGTCTAAGACATAGTCACTTTAAGGATAGGACCCATTCATTGTTCAAGATACTAAAGACGTAGGCACTTCCCTGGGCCATTTGGGGGCTCGTCCGGGATCTATATCCAAGGAGGTACAGAGACTTTTGACGTTCTGTTGGTGTACTAGAAGGCGCTGTGACAGCAGGTAGTCTGAGCTACATACAGTTGAGCTTTAGAGATAGTTCCAACTTAAAGTTTCAAGATGGACTACGATAAATGGGTAGCGATGGGTGAACGAATGGGCTTTTCGGTTTCAGAGCTGAGCGATTATGTGGATAAAAAAAGGAGTACACTGAACGTGAGGAGCGTATGCTGAGACGGGATGAAGACAGGCGAAGCTTTGAGGCTCAAGAAGCTGAGAAGAAACGATTGTTTGAGCTTGAACAGGCCGAGAAGTTACGGCATTATGAGGAACAACAGGCAGAAAAGAATGAGTTGGAACGTTTGGAAAAGGAAAGAACTTTAAAGGAGCAAGACTTAGCTTTGAAGGAGCATGAGCTGGAAGTACTTAAAATAAAAGCTGAGGCTGGGGCCTTAGGTGTTGATAAAGGTGTTGATAAAGGTGCTGAGCACCTGAGCAGTAAAACATTGCGGCCAAGGCTACCGAAATTCGAGGAAAGTAAAGATGATATGGATGCATATCTTGAACGATACGAACGATTTGCAAAAAGCCAGGGATGGAAAGAAGATACATGGGCTGTGAGTCTCAGCTCATTACTCACAGGAAAAGGCCTGGACGTATACACAAGCATGCCTCCAGACCAAGCCAATGACTATAAGGCATTGGAGAAAGCAGTTCTAAAGCGTTATCAGTTAACGGAAGAAGGTTTTAGATTGAAGTTCAGGGAATGCAAGCCAGAGCGTGGTGAAACTGTTTTTCAGTTTATGGCAAGGCTGGACAGGTATTTTAATCGATGGACAGAAATGGCAGAAGTTGATAATACGTTTGAAATGCTGAAAGACCTTATGATCAGAGAACAGTTCATCCAAACATGTTCCACAGACCTTGCTTTGTTCTTAAAGGAAAGAGTTGCAAAATCGAGAGCTGAGATCACGCAGTTAGCAGAACAGTACATTGAAGCGCATGGTGGTACTATAAGCTCAAACAGGGCTTTGAAAAATAATTCCTCATCCAATAGGCCACCACAACGTCTAAGTATGACACCTTCATCTCAGCCACAACAAAGAGAAA
Source organism: Mercenaria mercenaria (assembly GCF_021730395.1). Taxonomy (NCBI): domain Eukaryota; kingdom Metazoa; phylum Mollusca; class Bivalvia; order Venerida; family Veneridae; genus Mercenaria; species Mercenaria mercenaria. Next base: position 35,248 of record NW_026459221.1, on the reverse strand, counting down.
GGCCAGCTTTTAAAAAGCCTGTATGTTTTATATGCAATAAGGAAGGTCATATAGCTAGAGAATGCAGAGACCTCCCCAAGAGAAAAATAAGCGGTGCTGCTTTAGCTAGTAGGGGATCCTATGAAGAAAGACAAAGAAACAGGCATGGAACGCAAGATTCTACACCTATATATGGGAGAAAGGAAGGCCAAGCGCAGAAAGACAGACAGTCGGATGACAGAAAAGTTGCAGCCTCAGTTTTAGCAATATCATTAGATGATGAACGGTTAAAAGACTGCATAGAAGATGGACGACTTCTGTTAGCACATGGAAAATCCATTTCAGTTATAGCAAGCACCTGTACCATTGATTCAACAAACGGTGAAAGGAACTTGATATTGAAGAAAGGATATATAGGTGATAAAAAAGTTCAGGTTTTGAGAGATACAGGGTGTGAGCTGGCGGCTGTCAGGAAAGATTTCGTATCAGAGAATCAAATGTTAGATAAGAAGTATCTTGTAGTTGCAATTGATGGGCGTACAAGGGTAGTTCCTTCAGCAAGGATACAGGCTGATACACCATATTTTACAGGAGAAGTTGAAGCCATGGGTTTGACGACTTTGATCTGCGACTTAGTTATAGGAAATACAAAAGAGGCTTCTGATAGACCAGACATTAACTGGAGTAGTGACGGCAAACAGTCTTCATCAAAAGAAAATATTGTTGCAGCTGTCGTAACAAGAGCACAGGCTTAGAAGGAGAAACAGTTAATAAAGCCATTAAAGGTTGCCGAAACCAAACAGGATGAACTTAATGTCGAACCTTTTAAAAAAAGCCCAGAGGGAGGACAATACCTTAGGAAAGCTGTGGACATGTGCCTCTGATCAGAAGAAAATGAAAGTACAGAGAGAGGAGTGGTTGATGACGAAAATTTGCTTGACCTTATCATTATAGGAGGGTCGAAAACATATAAAGATGTAAAAATCAACCCTCAGTTATCCGAAGACCAAATCGCTCAAATAAAATCTCTTTTGGAACAGTATCAAGACATTTTCACAGAAAGTCCTGGGACTACAAATCTCGCAGAACATAAGGTCGAACTAACAACCACAGAACCTGTTAGAGTCAGACAATACCCCATTCCATATGCAAAACGGGATGATGTTAACCAAGAGGTTCAAAACATGTTACAGGCTGATATTATCGAGCCTGCCACTTCTGCATACAACTCCCCTATTGTTATGGTGAAAAAGAAAGATAATACAAACAGATTTTGTATCGATTTTAGACGTTTGAATTCTGTAACGAAATTTGATACAGAACCTATGGGAAATGATGAAGATATTCGGTCGAAACTTTATGGGGATAAGTTCTTCACAAATTTAGACCTCAGCAAAGGTTGCTGGCAGATTCCTGTCGGGAAGCAATCTAGGCACTTGACAGCATTCACAACATTTGAGGGAAGCTTTCAGTTCGGAAAATGCCATTTGGTATGATCAATTCAGGTGCTACATTTAATAGAAAGATGCGAAAGTTATTAACTGGATGCAAACATGCTGACAATTACGTGGACGCTATTTTAGGTCACACAATGACATGGGACACACATATGTCAATGTTTCAAGATATCTTTAAGAGAGTTATGGATGCGAAACTTACATTAAGACCATCAAAGTGTCTCATAGGATATAGTAATATTTTATTCACTGGACATAAAGTTGGAAACGATCAGCTGGAAATGGAAGATGATAAACTAGATCGCATAAGGAATGCTGACGAACCTAAGACTAAGAGACAAGTACGGAGCTTCCTTGGTCTAACAGGATACTACAGAAAGTTCATAGCATCGTACTCCGAAGTCGCAGCACCCCTGACCGACTTGATCAAGAAAGGTAAACCTAATAACGTCGTATGGGAAGAACAACATGCCAAAGCTTTTAATACTTTGAAAACCTTGCTTACACAAGCACCTATTCTACGGTTACCAGACTTTTCACGGCCTTTTATATTACAGTGTGATGCTTCAGATACTGGTGTTGAAGCAGTTCTACTTTAGAGGTATAAAGATGGACAATTTCCTATAGTTTATGCCAGTAAGAAATTGTTCCAAAGAGAGAAAAGTTATTCGGTAATTGAAAGAGAATGTTTATTAATAGTATTTGGAGTTAAGAAGTTTCAAAAGTATTTGTACGGCAATGAGTTTATCCTCCATACTGATCATGCCCCATTGAGTTATATACAGAAATGTAAAGTAGGAAGTTCGAGAATTATGAGATGGGCATTGTTTTTGCAGTGTTACAGATTCAAGATAGAATCTATTAAAGGCACAGAAAATGTATGTGCTGATTATTTAAGCAGACAATAAAGGATTATATGTGTTAGGTGTAACAGATATTTAAAAAAAAATCAAGAAATAGTGAAAAGAAAAAGAGATTTGTTTACAAATTATTCTTCTTGTTTATGAAAAATCCTAAAGTATTTTCTTGAGAAGGTGGCTGTTTGGCAGAATAATTTGTATATTTGATATATTGATAACGTGACACATAAGCACAGATAGTGCTTGACTCCCCTTTCATGTAATCATTGCTATTATTATTGTTGAATTGCTGTAAATAATAGAATTAGGGTCATTTGTGGCTTATTTGGGTTCATTATGTGAATAGCTGTATCCCAGCTTCACACATTATGTCATATACAAAAGTTAAAGGGAACCAGGTATTTGATAGAGCAAGTACTCGTTGTAAGACACTATGTATAAATTTGGACCAATCAGAAACAAGTTCTAAAAATAGCACGTCTCTTCGGGTATAAATAGGTAGATGGATGACAGAGAGCTCATTCGGTATCCAGCGGTTGAAGAAGACAGATCGAAGATTCAACTAATAATTTATCCCAGTACCTTGATAAGGAAGTTATTGCAACTACACTGTCAGAGCGGATAAATTACTAAAACGAAAAAAATAGAAGTTCGTAGACTAAAGAAGAGTAGCAGAATTTCAACAAGGTTTCGAGCTATAGGACCAGCGCATAGGAGTTTTACCTTAAGGGTAGTTGAATGCTATATACGATAGGAATTATAGGCTGAACATCGGGAAGTTGAGACAGAGACCCAGAGTTTGGTAATCTACTGAGATAGTAGGAGAGTTCCAGCTTATAAAAGATTCAGCATTATTGGCAAAGTACAGCCAAGGTATCGGGTATATATCTATATGGTAATTGAATGCTACATATGATAGCATATAGGCGCTGATCATCCAGGAGTCAGGGCAATCATATAGAGTTTGAGAGGACAGAGGCCAAGCATCTATGCGATAGGACTCGTATTTGTTGGTTCAAAGACATTGTTTGACGGGAACTTCAACACAAAGACCAGTCAAGTATAGAGTCTCCAGCCTATAGGAGTTTGAGCTAATTGAAAATTGTTAGTTTGAAACATTTAGTAATTTGCCTGATCCCTGAAATTGTTTAGCTCATAATTAAAATCATTTAAGAATCATTGGTACACGAATCATCTAGGCAAGGTAGCCGGAGGAAAATTCTATAGAATTCTATTCCCTGGGTCATATAACCAGTATCCTGACACTGACGGTTCGTGTTTTGTAATTCATTAATACATAACCCTCATATTTCTGCACTTGTTTAAATGTAACTATGTTCTTGGTACTGTTTGAATATCACTTTACTCATTATCTGCATAGTAATATTTTGATGTTCTAGCAAGTCATGTTTGACATTTGTAACTTTATTGCATGTATTTATTAACATGCACATGTATGCTCAAGGACCTAAATTCCATTGCATAAGCTGATAAACTCTAAACGTTTATGTGAATGAAATTGAAAAGTTTCATTCGCATTTTCTTTTTTCTGCAAAATATTGGTTATATGATGCAGTTGCTTTAATTAATACATCGGTTTTCTATATGCTATTTAAGTGTTCATTTGACTAAATATACATTCTGAAGATATATGTGTGTTCCGTACCAGAACACTTTAGAATCCAATAAAACATTATAGAAAATATTACTATTTAGATCCTAATCCTTCCAGACCTTGCGGTGTAAGTAAGGTTCATTAAGAGTACTGTAGAAAACATCAGAATTTTCTAGAAACTATACTTGATCATTGTGAACATTTATAGAAACATGTAGACGGCGTTTAGAATTAAGTTTACTTTCATAATTTATCATATTTGTATAAGGAAAAGCTTTTTCTGAGCCTAAATGTTTGGTAGAAGACCTCCGTTTCTTATGAGAAAGCAATCCAGCTGGCTTGCGGAATGTCGGTTGTTCTACCAAATAACACGCCTGTGAATAAATATTGCCTGGAATGGCACCCGATGTTTTCCTTCACCCTGAAAAGTTTGAAGGCCGACATATCACAATAATTGGGTCGATTTGACGTTAACCGAAACGAAAAGATCTTAAGCGCGTGCTTGGTAAGGTTAAGATTTCTATAAAAATAAGTAACAGTTCTTTGTCAAGCAGCAGTGTTACAGGACGATACAGAATAGTTTCCAAAATACTAAATATGTTTGTGAGAATTATATTTAACTCCTTCGATTTAAATGTTGTGTGACCACAATCACTGTTGCTGTTTTCTTTCTTTCTTTATCTTTTCTTTCTTTTTCAGTTGATTTGTAAGTACCAATATGGTACGCATAGAAAACAAAAAGAATGAAACTATCAAGCAAATACAACAAAGCACAAATTATGACGCGAAGACTCCAAAGAATAATACATCCCTCACGCTTAAATGCATTCTTACAAATAATATATATCTTACAAGGCGATGTAATGTACACTAACGATATAACAGATAATTAAAATAAAGTGTCCAATGGTAAGGACAGTTTACAGGAAAGATACGCTAAGAAAACTCTACACTAGAAATGTTACATGTAAAAAGGAAAATGCGATCGCTATGAGCGGATTACACAGTAATGTGTAGCGTGCCGTGAAAATAGTAGTTCGCACAAAAAGTTGTTATTCATGTAAAAAACAGAAGTAACAAATCGTATTTAATTGGATTAATGGATAATTAAAACGTGCAAGTATGGTTCCACCGGTACAGCTATATTTAGGGATATATTTACAATGCTATGAATTTTAATACAGTTCTTAATACATACTTATCCTCGAAGAAGTATAAATTCGCGCACACTATTAGTTGCATATAGACTTGACATGGCTTTTGTAATACCTTTGAAAGCAATATTTGATATCAATTTGTTTATTTTTATTATGCTTGAGTAGTTATAAACTAATTACTAAGCTTTTATACTGTTAAACGATTAATGCTATATTGTACAATTTATTTGACCTGTCAAAAGGTGTTTCCGATTTTCATTATAATCTATTCACACCTACATAAGTTTAACAAGAAAACCAGAAACAAAACATGTTGACAAGTCAAATAAATTGTACAATACAATCTGATAAGGTGTATTATTGGTATACATACACCTATTACTCCTAACAGTGTTATAAATCCTTGCGGGTTAAAACAGTTCTATGTATGCATTTCGTTGCAATACACGGCAGGTCTTTGCTTGATACTTATATTACATATTTTTCAAAGTCATTTTTTCACATACTGATTCATCATGATAATTTATGTTACAAACAATTACTAAAAATTAAATCCTACGGTAGCTTTGAAAGCTAGATACTTCATCTTCAAAGTATACGATGTACAGAACAGGAGATAATATTTTCCATCCTTAAGCAATACTTTTTTTTCGCCAAACAGTTTAGAACATTTTTTACGAAAGCATGAATAAAAATGGGATATATATTTGCATTTACAAATGACTCCCATCGATCAATACTTTACAATACCATAACTGTTAACGTTTCAAACCTAATACACAACAAGCTTATCGATCGTGTACAATCTAATGTCAATGAAACCTGATAACCATTATCTGCAATTGTAAATTTGAACGAAACTATCTTGATCTCCCTAAGGTATTTACGGTGTTAATACAGGATATAAATTTACATAAATTCACCTGGATTTTTATGAAATCTAAAATAAGCGTTTTAGATTAAAACAGTGATCGAACAACGTTAGAAATGGAAGTTTCCGGTAAACTAGCTGAGGCAAGACATGATTTAAAATTTTGTGAAAATTGTCAATTTGAAAATGTTACAACAAAAGCAAATGAAATATGTCGGGAATGTGAGGAATATATGTGCGACACATGCTTTCGGAATCATCTAACGGGTAAAAGGAATAGAAATCATGCATTGATTAATATGAATGATCCAGATATTGCTGCAAAGAAGCGTGCAGAAGAAGTAGAGAAATGTAAACAGCACGATAATGAGGCAATCAAATTTTACTGTCGTAAACACGAAATTGTTGGGTGTGGAGACTGCATTATATTGGAGCATAGTACATGTAAACCCGAATACATAAAGGACTTATCGAAAAACGTTCAGGAAACCGAAGATTTCATAAACTTGAAGAGGAAAATTGAACAACTGGAGCGTGAGAACAAAACAAACTTTGAAAACGTTCAAAAGAATCGAAAAGACTGTAAAGTAGTGCATGAAGAAGTGCTAACTAAGATAAGGAAGTTTAGAACAGATATAAATACTTATCTGGATAAGGCAGAAGCAGATATAATATCTGAAATGGAACAACTTATGTCCGACAACGACAAACTCCTTGATAAGCTAGACAACAATTGTGCAAAATATTTGTCTGATATTGAAGGTTTAAAACAGAAACTTGACCCAACTGTCCATAGAGAAAATGTACTGTTTATACAAACAGTACGTAGCAAAGCGAGTGTTCTGGAAATTGAACATGAGCTGTCAAAAAATGTACAATCAGTATGCCAAGTCAAAGGTTATGAATTTGTTCCCAATGTAAAACTGTCGAGTATCATCAAATCAGAAGAGAAACTTGGCAAAATCAATATTTCAAATATAAATGAACCTAAGCAAGATGAAATTACAAATTTGGATGATTTAATGAACGTTGATACATTAACATTGGTGGAACCAAAGAAGCCAAAGAAGCTAATACAGCAGGAAACAGATAACAAAACTGGTAACACTACGATACCTTTTATTGTAACTTGTGTTTATTGTCAGATCTCTACTTTATAGATCATAGAAAGCAAACAAACATGTTATGACATATGCAATTTATTTTTACGAAGTTGTATGCTATCAATATCAATTATATATACTCAATGACTTCGCAATTATATTCATATCTGACAGAACATATGATACATTGCTTTAGTTGACAAATAGCCACGTTTGTCACGATATTTTCTCACGTTATCGGGGTATGGTTAAATAGCACCATGCCACTTTAGCCTCCTTAGTAAACTCTTATTTTATCCTTTCCTCAGCATTAATCAGGAATCAGACCTTTAATAGCTTCTATGTAGTTTCGTCTTGTGACAAAACAGTAAGAAGTGTACAAAATGTTCAGACATAAATATAATAAGAATAATTTCTTTTCTTGAATGAATTTCATTCACAGCGGTGTTCGTATTGCAAAATAACAGGATAATGAAATCCCTTTGCTCTTCTATTTTCGTAGAACGTAATTAGACATGTCTTTGGAACTTATTGTTTGTACCACGGTCTGTTCAAACACGGCTGCATGTATTTTACTTATATTTTCAGGTGTGAGACCGCCACCTGTTTTTGTCGGTACCCGTGTAGAAGCAACAGATTGGGGGGTAAATATCATTTTATTTTTGACTGAATATAACAATAATTCAAAGACGATGTTATATCAGGCCGACGTTAACGTTACTGACTAAATAGCAAAACGTCAATAAGAAACATTAAAAGATTTAATCGACATATTATATGCTACAACTTAACACTTTACCGTTTTCATAATTGTATAAGAGTCGTATCAAAATTTCAAAGTGTTAAATTATGAGGGCTTGGAAAGGTAAATATTCTTCTAATGATATACAGTTGATACTGATACTATTATCGTAACGAAAAGCAGTGATTTTTGTTAAAGAGTACGGATAAATGACGTCCTTCTTGGTTGCAACCATGGCGAAAATTAAACGAATATTTCTTTGTTGATATATTTACTTTGCTTATAGTTAGTATATCCAAACCACCTACGTACTTTCAAATGTACTTCATGAACTTTTAGCACAAACTTAGCGTGTTAGCAAAAAAAACACATCATTTTGATGAACCGAACTTTTATCATGTCATGGGATTTCTCAGCATTCTGAAGAATTTAAATTAATGCAAAATTAATGCAAATTCACTCTGCAGAATAGAATATTAGGTCAATACTTTGTCATAAATCAAAAATATATCAACCCGTTGTGGGATTATATAAAAATACAGTATCTTGTTACAGGGTAGGAATATGATTTCGAAGTGTTAGACTTATCTAAAACAGTTGAACTCTGTCTTACACATGTATATAATTTCATTTGGACAGCATTAAGATTTCGAGCTCTCGAGATAGGATGTCGGCTTGAAATCTTATCTCGTTTGCACAACATCTTTTGTCGAGTGAATATCTTATATCGAGCGTTGGTTATCTTATCTCGTGTGCACAGCATTTTATCTCGTGCACACCACGCACGCCATCTTATTTCGAGTGCACGAACTTTTATCTGGTTTGTACGACATCTTATCTTTATTAGAATACGTTTAAAATGAAATTAATGATGTTGTATACTCTTTTGTGATTAACTCATTTTGCTCTGAAATACAAACAGATATTTTTTGGGTAAAATTATGATACACAAAATCTGCGCGTGAAAATTGGGGTAGGGGAAACTTAAGACAATACAGCGAAAACGAAGTCGGACATCCCCAAATTTTTCGCTCATTTTACAGTAAAGACAATTATATGATAACTTTAGTTGTTTTTATAACATCTATGGACCCGCTTTAACACATCATTCAGCTGGAAAACAACAATTTCGTAGAAAGATTTTGGCTTGTTTTTTGCATAAAGTAAGAATTCATTCGTCGAAAAGTCGGAGTGCATGCATATTTAAAATTACATCACCGTATTTTTCTTAACGGCCATGTTATATTATACAAATAAAATTTACTTTTTGAATGAAATGGACTCCCCGAAACTGAATTTATCTTCGTAAAAACGGCAAAGTTACAACCAAAGAGGGATGGGCTAAAAAGTTATTTTTCGACGCCATTTGCGATAAATGTGCATCACTTAAATAATTGTTCATCGTGTGGAGATCAGCTTTTGCTATTATCAAAACATGTTATTAAGTATTGCAACTTGTTTTGTTGTTTTTTTAAATCCCGGCTTATTGTGTCTTCTTTACCTTACCTAAATTACTATCTTGCAAACCCGTGAAAAGGTAAAAAGTATAAACGAAACAAAAGCCAAAACGATGGCAGTCAGTATGTTTATACTGAAGACCTGATTTCACACAAATGACCGTGAAATATAGAGATAAGATGTCGTGCGCTCTAGATATGATGTCAACACACGAGATAAAAGGTCGTGCCTTCGAAATAAGATACCGAGTGCACGAAATAAGATGTCGAGCGCTTCAGAGAAGATGCCGTGCGCTCGAGAAAAGATATCGTGAATACAAGATAAGATGTATAATTATCGACATGAAATGTCGTGCGCTTCAGATAAGATGTTGAAAGCTCTAGAAAAAATGTCATTTTTATGAGCTAAGATATTATTTGTTCGAGGTAAGATTTCGTGCGAACGTGATAAGAGGTCATGCGCTCGATATTACATATTATGTGCATGAGATAAGATGGCAAGCTTCGGAGATAAAATGTCATGCGTTCGACATAAGGTGTTTTGCGCTCAAGATGAGATGTCGTGCGCACGAGATGATTTAATCTGAATAAAAATAAATGCATGTCCTACACATAACACTGTACAGACCAGTTTTTATAAACAAAACAGTATCTTTGAAAGAGAGAGTGCATATATCCGCACACCCACTATCAAAATGATTAATATATGTCTAAATCATCGTTCAATTAAAAAAAGACAGGAAAATACAAAAGAGAACTTGTCTGAAAATGTAATAAACAAATCAAGCTGACTCGCATTAATATTTTCCACGAAAATGACGTCCACTTGTTGTCGCAACGTGCGCGTTGCCGCCACGGACGTCACGCGATTCTTTCCATTACAACGTTAAGAAAACATTCCACGCCCGATATGAAAGCGTCCCACGTCAGTATAGAAAAATATTGCACGATCGCCGTCCATTGAATTTAAATTTAAAACAATTTTAGGAATGTAATAAAACTGCTATATTATTCTTAAGGAATGTATGAGGAAAGGACTCAATGTTTAATACGTGTGTTTATAAGGCATGGCCTACACATTGTAAACACCACAAAAAATAATTCAATACTTATAGTTCCAAACAAATCTATTTTGAATCGATTTTGCTATTTCTGATGATCTTGCTCGCAGCACCTAAAAATAATAAAAGAAAAAACCAAAATCATGTAGTAGTCCTATGACAAGATTGTTTAAGGTGGGTCGATACCTTATTCGTCAAATACTGCATTCCCTCCGATTTTGATGAAACTTGGTCCAACTGTAGCACTATGGTTCTAAACTATTTTCCGTCGTCTTGGCAACAATGCGTTATCAGTGATGACGTCACGAACGTCAAAACTAAGGGCGCCAAAATGTCGAAATACTGCCGTTTTGAGACCTTTAAAATGCCTAATTATGATTTAAAATCAGCGAAACTGTACATTTTGAAACTTTCTTTAATTTATATTAGGACTAGCGTGTTTGTAAGTGGTATCGCACCATATTACAAAGGACATGTATCATTTGATAAAGCAAACCGTGTTCCTTCTGATATAAAATTTTGACAAAAGCGGCAAATATAAGCGAAAATGACATCTTTAAAAATCTACAGGCCCATTAAAAGTCTGAATTTTGGCACAAGTGATCAATTTGCAAATGAAATGTCAAATAAAAAAGGGAACTTTACGTTTTTCAGTTTTTCACAATATTGTGTTGAAGACAAACTGTCCTTTCGATTTTTTGACGTACAACTCAACGTTTTGACGTTAGATGCCAAGTACGTAAAGCGCGCCATAGTAATTTGATATCTATACATGTGTTTGTTCTTCGTTCTACGAGATCACATAATAAGCAAATATAACTAAGGGTAAATTAATTGTAAACTTTGATATCGTATCGTGCATATTTGATAAAAGTAAGTGAATGTTATAAGGGCAGTTCCAGAATTAATTGAATGGGAGTGTCGGAAGGCACTTTTTGAAGAAAAAAAGAAGAAAAAACACCACCCATACTTTTTTATTTTCCTCCAACCCCACTTCCCATGATTTTTGAGTTTTCTCCACCCCCACTACCTATAATTATGAAGTTTCTACTAACTCCCACCACCTACAATTACTAAATGTACAAAGATCGAAACATGGAGAGAGTCTGTGGAATTTACCGTTTTCCCTTTCTACATCTCAAAAACGTCTAAGAGTCACCAAACTGCTTCATTCCGCTTTGAAAATTTGCCGTTAGAATGGAAAAATGTCTAAACCCCACCCATCTGATTTATAATAAGCTCACCTGTAAAACATGTTCGTTTACAGCTTCCAATCCAGCACTTCAAGAAGTGAGTCACCAGAACAAGTGAAACAATCGTCATTACATACCTGTTAGTGTTTAAACGTTAACATCCTTTCTTATTTTTGAAACCATGAATATAATATTAAATACTCGAATAAAAAAAATCATAAGAGCCTGTGACGGACGAACAGACACAATATAAATTCAAGCTCTTAAGCATGCATTTTTATTTGGTTGTAGAACATAAAAGCTTCAACACAATGTTGACGCAGAAATATAACACTAAAACGTAATTTTCTATAAGCATTCGGTCATTACCGAAGGAACATCATGGAAGGCACATGCTGTTTTCCCGCCAAAAAAAAAAAGAAGAAACGTCTGCTTCCCTATCTGTCAAGAAGACCCGATATTTACGCATATTCAAGCCGAATTTCAATTACGTTTCCAGCTTGACGTTTACGTCTTCCGAACAGTGTACGAAAATGTATATAGTGATCTAGCACAGTTTCTATTGAAATATGGTATCGGAAGAATCATGTTGTGTCATTAAAATATACATGTATCTTGCCTTCATGCCCTGACGCCGACAAGACTTGTGATTTATTTGAACAGTCATGATTTATGGAAATTCAGTCATCCATTTTTCAAATAATAGAGTCAGTGGCGCAGTGGTTAGCAGGTTGGACTACAACGCCAGCGGTCCGGGTTCGATTCCCGGTCGCGGCTGATATCCCGACTAGTGTTCAGTGCAGGGTGGTATGCTTAAATTGGTACTGTTTCCAGCAGTATCGGCCTACACTGGATGCTGGGGAGGTAAATATGACACCTGCCGTGGGCTCGACTAGAAATAAGTTGTTCCATCCATTCCAGGTGGGGACTTTCGTCGACTACCCACGTTAAACAAGAAACTTTAACTTTAACTTTTTTTAATGATTTCACGCAGTACATGTTTCAGTAAACTTCTTTTAAAGGCATTGACCTCTAGATCCTACGACAAAAAAAAAAAAAAAAGAAAAAACATAGATATCAAAAATTATTGCTATATTTCTTAAGGTTTTAAAACTACCCTCTTGATTTGGTAGTTTAAGACAGATCAGAAACAAAAAATCGTGTTCTAATGGTCAAAACTTGACTGAACTTTAAGCGTGGCTAAACGTGAAAGAATCTTGTGATTTTTGTCTACATACTGTTTAATCTATAATGGAAATAATGTAAGACTGGTTATATTTAGGAAAAGGTGTGAAATATTTCGCATGTCACATTTTTGTTTTACTTCAGGGTAATATAGGTTTTTAAAAGATTTTCTTTTTACGATGCTGGCTTTGTCATTAATACTTCTAACTGCAAAAAATACACTTATTTATGATAGGTCTGTCTATTATTTACATTAATTACATTAATCTGGGGGGCAAAATATGACTGGAAACTAACAGAAGATAAGTTCATATTGCAAATCAGATAAGCATGCAGGTATTTTAAAGAAACCGATGTTCGCGATTTTTTACAGTTTCACTTTGCAGTGATGCATAAGCGATTTAACTGAAAAAAATATAGTTCAAATACATGTTAAGCCACGTATTAGAAGAGAAAACATTTGCGTAACTCTGTAGTAAATATAATTGTATGCAACATTAGTGACTTCACATAACTGTAAACGAGAATGACTGCTGGGAATATTATACTGTTGGTTTTCTTAGAGATTTACACATTTTGCTGTGGACAAAAAGGTTTCCGAATCGGCTAGTGATTCACAAATATATCAAAATACCTGAGGCAGATATGTCCTTAATATCGATGATGACGATATAACAATTCCGTCAGCATTGGATAATGAAATCGGTAGCATTGATTTATCAACATATGATTTTGTGTGGAATTGCACGATGAATCTGTACGCCTGTTTTAAGTAGTCGTGCAACATGTAAAAATTCGACTAATATTAGGGAAAAGTGATTTACATGCAAGAACAAAAATACTCAATTTACGCATGTTTTCGTTTCGGCCTGCCTCGATGTCATTTAGCTACATTCTTTTTCTTTTTCCCCGGTTCAGTTTTTGGTGCGTATGCAAAACAGCCATTACTATGATACTCATACGCGCAACGTGCCAGACACAATACACGTGCGAATGAAGGGAGGGATTAAGGACGCTGACTGCAAATTCAGCGGAAACGAGACAAAAAAAAAAACAAATATTAAATGAACATAAATAAAAGGAAAGATCATATTTCTTAGATCGGTGATGTCAAAATTAGGTTCCGTTTATCGCGGTCAGTTAAGTAGCGACTTGTAGTTAAAAAGGAAGGAAAATGTCCTTGCGTGAAATCCAGATAGCTGGTAGTGCGTCAATATTAGAAAGACTGATGCATAATAATTTCCCAAAGTTGTTGGCTCATGAATACAGTTGAATGCAAACGTCCAAAGCGCAACGATGCAAACAATAAGCAACGTCGATCAAACGTTGCGTTTTACGTCCAAAAATCGGAAGGACAGTTTGTCTTCAACACAATATTGTGAAAAACTGAAAACGTAAAGTTCCCTTTTCTATTTGACATTTCATTTGCAAATTGATCACTTGTGCTGAAAATCAGACTTTTAATGGGCTTGTAGTTTTTTAAAGATGTCATTTTTGCGTATATTTGCCGATTTTTTGTCAAAATTTTATATCAGAAGGAAATGGGTTGCTCAATAAAATTATAAATGTCCGTTGTAATGTGGTGCGATACCACTTAAAAACACACTAGTCCATATGTGAATTAGATAAAGTATCATATTGTGAAGTTTCGCTTATTTTAAATCTTGATTAGATATTTTAGAAGACCTATTACGGCGGATTTTGGGCATTTTGGCGCCCTACGTTGCGACGTTCGTGACGTCATCACTGATTATTAATTGTTGCCAAGACGACTGAAAAACAAAAAAGGAACCATAGCGCTATAGTTGGACCAAGTTTCATCAAAATCGGAAGGAATGTGATATTTGATGAATAAGGTATCGACCCACCTTAAATGAGAAAATGATTTAATTAAAAATGAGTTGTCATGCATTTTTTGTTAAGGACTTGGAACGTTACTCTTTTTTTTTTTTCAATCATTAGTGCTGTCTAAATAGACCATGATTCAACGCCGAATTAAGCGGGTAAATAAGCAAACAATTCAAAGGCGTTCATCAGCGTGGGAACGTCACTGTTACTGCAGTAACACTGAAATTAATCACTGCTTTTATAACGTTACATGGATGTCGGTCTTGCAATTTTCTCAAACGTGAATGTCTAAAGTAATGTTATTTTTTGTATCCTTAATATGAAGTATAATTTTTCGAGACGATAAGCAGTGATATATGTTACTATCGGTGTTCAGAAAATATTTAAACTGGCCATATATTATATAGAAAGAAACTTGCACTAAACCATATTGAACACATTTACACTTAACAGAAACGCACTTTTCTATCCGGGCTATTCATATATTGAAAGTAACAGAAAAGTCTACCCTTAGTAGACACTGATTTTCTGCGCTACCAAGGGCGCCTCTCCTTAAATTGTAGCGACGCCCAGTCAGCTTTATTTTCAGTAAAGTAAAGAGAACAGAATCGCAGAGACTTTGGTCGTGGCAATATGGATGGCGTAACAATTGCTTGACCTACTAGCCCTATAAAATCTGTAAAATCTGATATACAGTATTATTTAGTTTGTGGGCGAACGTCAAGTTTTCTAACCGATTTTAGAAAACTGTTCCTATAGAAATTTTCAATGCATTTGGAATTTAAGAAATTTAACTGGATATTCATGCCCTTTCTAAACCATTGCAATTATATCAATAAAACTGTTTCAGCCAAAACGCTCGTAAATCAGCTATTAGAAATTGAAATAATGTGTTGAAATTGTCAGTGGACATGGCTATTGAAAACCCATTGAAGTCAATTTAATAGTTTCCATGGATTTGTCTAAAACAATTCTGAATCCCCGCTCGTACAATTTACCTTAAACTGATGTGTTTCTTGGTTGTAACCATGGCGGCCAAAGGAACCAGCGTGTTGAGAATTTGTTTTCAGTATTCATTTAGTTATAACAATTTATCAAATCTTTACTAGATGTGAGATGCATATCGAAACAACCTATTTAGTTTCAGATGCAGTTTATGAATATTTGACAGATGCTCCATATTGTAAAACGATATACATCGCATTAAATAAGCGACCTTTTTAAAGTTTATTTTATGGGACTGATGAGTTATTACTGCAAATGCGAAATCAATATAGTGGACGCAAATTGACCCCGATGGTTGACCTTTGTATTATAATACATAATGAGGCACAACTTATTATTGAAAAGGAGTGTGAGTAAAACACGAGATGCACGAGAATATGCAAACATAAATTTGTTTGAATATAAATAAGTGTGTCGGAAAGGTTTAACTGATCAAATGCAAGTACACATACTTTGATACTGAATTGTGTACAAACTAATTGCATATAAATATACACGGCTACCCTAAGCACCCCTTATTTTTACAATGAAATAATCGATGTGAATAATCAGTCTAAGGTCAACCATCGCGGTCAAGTTGCGACTACTACTACATAATAGAATAACATCAATACCTTGTCATGAATGGATAATATTATCAACCCATGTTTAAACGTAACCTTCTTTTCAATTTAGTTCTTTCATGGCGGCAAACCAGGTACTGTAACAGCTGTACGTCCAGATAGAACTGTCGACGTGAAGTGGGATATAGGATGGGCACGATCTGGTTACAGAGTAGGAACGGGACTGAAAGAAATTAAATTCATCTAAAAGAAGTTAAACTCAGTCTAATCCATGTAAATAAGTTGATGGAAATATTTTTAGACAATGAAGGGAATATCTTTAGACAACATTTAGTAATGAATTATTTTTCTATTATTTGCAAATTAAAACATATCAAAGTGTTTTGCATGTCGGAGAATATGTTCAGTTGAAATTGGAGGTGTTAGGTATAATTAAGGACTAGTAAGTGTAAGCAGTGGTGTAATAGCTGTTTAATCGGAATATAATTTTCTTCTTTGTTACCCACTAAATCAAACTTACGGTTTGATTATATTTGGTCTATTTCGTACAACCTGTAGATAATTTGTAAATTTATATAACGTTTGTCAAACATTTAATAAAACTAGCATGTTTTGTGATATTATACACTTGTAAGATTAACATGAACCGTGGACAATAGATTGATACAATTACAAAAGAAAATCAACCACAATCCATACAGTGTGAAAAATGTGACAGCAGACGAAAAACTCGTGAGATAAAATAACGGGTCCTCATATTAAAGACCTGCTCCAGTCCTACCTTTAAACCTTAAATTGTCACTGAAAAAAGCATAAAAAGTCTGACTATGAACAGTGACGGCTGTCAAAATAGAGTCTATTTTGTATAAAATTCTATATAAAATAGCTGTAATTTTGTGCGCTAAAGTGTGGCGCGTGGTCGTTAATTGTTACCTATTGTAATCATGGGTTGCATACACATCATATTTAAATAGCCAAGAAGCAGGGCTTTAAAGTGGCATCACAAAATAACTGTATTCTTTTGTATTTCCATGATGGTCATAATACGTGATTTGCATGAAAAATATGAGATATACAAGAATTTAGTTTCACATTAACAGTGACATATATTAGTCCAAGACAATGTGTTTAATGTCTTAACATTTTATTGAAATAATGTAGTAATAAGTACATAAATCAGTGTCTATAGTTAAATTTCAATCACAGTGTAAGCAGTTATTCATCTACGATGGAAAGATATTGACTGAATAAGTTTGCAGATAAAGTTGTGAAAACACATTTATTCAGAGAGAGGGCCTAAATTGTTTGATTACTGTGTTAGATTAAAGTCATCATTTTGCAACGAACCTTTTTTGCTTTAACTTGCAAATTAAAACTTATTTAAGCAATATACATGTCAAAGAATATGTTTACATGCTATTTTAATTGAAGCTGGTATTTTTCAAGGAATAGTAAGAGAAAATATTGTAATCAATGTAACAATTGTAACCAAATAGCTGTTGAATCTGAATATAGTATATTTCTCCGTTCCCATTAGATCAAACTTACGTAAAAATTATCTTGGGTCAGTTTCGTGGCAAGATGTGTATAAATTTGTTTACTTCATGCCAATATGTAATAAAACCATTTCAACAGATATGACTTGTGTTGTCTCAGTCTTTATATATTACAAAGGCAATATCAAAATGACCCATATTTGTTAAAGATACTATAAAGAAAACATATTTTTTCAATTGTACCCTATTTGTTAAGGATACTATCAAGGAAGCATACCATTCAAATACCCTTTATTTGTAAACAAAACGTTTTAAAGGACGTCTTAATATCGAATAGTTGATAAAGATACTGTAAAAGAGGTCTGTTATCTTAATATCCCGTATTTGTTGAAACTTTAACAGAGAAGACCACTTATCCTAATAACACGTATTTGTTAAATATATTGCAAGAACACTTTTTTTAATTTTCCATATTCGTTTAAGACACTATAAAGGACACCACTTATTTTGATAAACCATATATGTTAAAGATACAATAAAGAAGACCATTCATTCTAATCTCCAATATTTGTTTAAGACAGTTTCTAATGTCTTGTATTTTTTGAAGATATCAGGAGACCACTTATGTTAATGTTCGATTTATGTTTGTGATACTATAAAAGAGACCTACTATTTCAAGAGACATTCAATTGATTGGTATATAACAGAATTTGTGTTACAATGTCTCTGCAAGATTGTTATTGTTCAACGTCCATATGATTTAGTGTATTTATAAACCTGTACGTTTGTATATAATGCTAAACTTAATATATAGGCCTGGGTTATATTTCATATAAGTACGTGTAAGGAATACATATCTTTTTCAGTAATGGTCCCTTTAGTACGGATTACATTTAGCAAATATATACTACTGTGTAGAGGGGCTCCGCGGGCCGTGTCGGTGAGTAAGGGTTATGACTTCTAATCACAACCCGCTTCATCGATGTGGTTTTTAACCTCGCATTAGATATAGAATTCTTCATGTAAGAAAACTATCCATCAGTGGCAATTACCGCATATGATATCTTCCTCTACCAATGAATCGGGGAAAATCGCTTTCTGACATTTTACGTAGTTGGAAGGCTGACTTTTTTAAGTAACTCTCATTGCCAGTGTGAGTTGTAATATGGGTTTTTGACTGTGTCATTTAATGTCGTATAATAGTAAATAAATGTGGCAGGAAAATAAATATAAAAGAACCCCACTTTTATCTATAGCTTTTAGTGTTTTTTTTAGGTTTAAAGACAAACTAATGTGTAGGGATTCATAACGTAAAATGTGTCTCGTTACATATGACATCTCCGAAACATTGTCTGTTTTGTTCAAATAATTATATAAGGAATAATGTTTAGGTCCATGAGACTTACAAACACTATAACAGGTAGCAAAATGATTGTATTGCTTGTAAAAAGTATATTTCATTTATTTCAACTCATTTCTGTCATTGGGTCATTTCGTTCTGTCGGGGCACCATGAAAAATGTATGGCGTCCGGCCGAATGTAGATCCACCGAACGTCGCTCCAACAGACATCGTTATGACACCCTGACAAAAGTTATCCCGCCGGACATCGTCCCGCTTAATATTGTCCTGCCGATCGTCGCCCCGAAAAATGTACCCCGCCGAATGCCGCCGTGCCAAACGTTGTCATTTCCCCTTCCGGAATGACATGATAGTATCAATAAAATTGGAAATAAAATTTAATAGTTATGATAACCATACCCAACCTTCAATCAATTAGAGACACTTTGAATGACACTTAGATAGAAAGAGGGTAATATGTGTGCGTGCTGCCCGTCCGTCCGTCTTCTTTTGTCCAGATATGAACTATGTCATACATTGGGAAAATACTAACAGTTTCCTATATGGGTGATCTTCAACTGCCCCGCTAAAAAAAATCAGGAAAGTTTCTTAAACTGGAGCGTCTTCTGCACACTCCTACAGCAAAACATTTACATTCACCTCATGGGTAAGTGGTGGTGACCATCATCATTTATTATTAGATACATAGAGAATAACAGGTTACTGTCTTTTGAAAAAGGGTTTCTCAGACGAGGCTAGATATGGTCCTGGAAGGAGCGATGCTTGCCGAGCTCCTTCCGGACCGAGTCTGAGAAATCCCTTTCTCACAAGACAGTAACCTGTTATTCTATTGATCATGCCATAATTTATTAACAACTTTATCCTACCATTATGAGAAATAAAGTGCAAAAAGTAGGGGTGTACCAAATTTTGCTGTTTTGCCGGTCTTCCTTTTTTATTTATTTATTCTTCAAAATGACGCCATCTTGTTTTTCAGAATAACTGCTAAAAGACATATTTACGCGATTATTTTTATAAACGCGCTCTTAATAGGTACGTGAGACCATGTCACTAATGTGTATACCTACCATATTTTTAATTACCACAAAAAAGTTTTTATAACGGAAACGCCCATAGAAAACGGAAAATGACTCATGTAAAGCGTTTGTTCAGGATTTTAGCTGTCTGCACTTACATCATGGAATATTGCATCTGAAATGGACTGTTATGGAATAAAATCAACGGTAGATGAAACGGTACTGCCTTTTTTTCTGCCAAGCGGCGTTATGGCGTGTGTATATTTGAAACCACTTCAAACCTTTGCTTGGTGAGAATGTGTATTCGTCTAGCAACTGAACTTCGGATAAAATTTCTCTTGGCAACAAATTGAAATTATTCTTTTGTGTTCAGCAGAACAGAGATGTCGGTTACAAAACACAAGGTTAGCATTTGTATTTTTTTCCCGCTTTTTTATATTTTGGGATTTTAAAGACCTACTTCAGTGTCGTATGAGGACGTAATAATTTTAAATGCAAAATGGACACACTCTGGTGTCCTTGGATTTACAGTGCAAAGTGTTCTCAAGTCACTGACCCGAGAAAGCCTGCTTTTCTCAGACAGGCTTTATCAGGCAGGTGTTATAGTAATGGCATGATAAATACGCATCGCATGCCAGGTGGATGACATTTTGCATGCGGGAATTATAAGCCTGGCTGAAATTTGAAGCAGAAGTGTCAGGCAAATGATTCGAAGGCTGCAACTCTTATCTGTACAGGATTGCTCTGATAATATTTTCCCCGTTTTTATGCATTAATCTCTTACTAACTGTTTTATATAGAAGACTTATATATTTAATAAACAAATTGTAACAGGATAATCCAATTTTACAACTTGAACTCTGTGTAGATTCAGTTTCGTACACAGATGAAACATGACAGATAAACCTAGCGTGTTTTCCATAAACATGTCAAATGTTACGTAATTCGTTTATAATGCTGTCATAGCTGATACAACTACTGATAAAACATCCTCACAGGATCGACCCAGACATTTATTTTATGCCTAATCATTAGAAACACCAAGTAACACTCACAAACCGCAATAAGAACACTCGTCGGCACTTGTTCATAAAAACAAACTGGTCATAACATTATACTTAATCCTTTACACTTTGTCGTGTACAGATTTCGCAGACGAACCGTTGTTCATATCAAATAGTAATGTTGTATAAAATACTTATCATAACATACATATTGATTTGTCTGTCAACACAGGATGTAAACGATCAAACAGCGAAGGGCGTTCAAGACGATTCTAAGGAGTGTTTACTAAGAAGATCCGTATAAAATATTACGGAATGCCATTGGAGTTATAGGGTTGTGGATGTATTGTTTAGCTTTTAGTCAGTCCTTGTTTGTCAAGGCTAAGGTGGGTTTTCAAACACATATCCTGTAAATTAACGTAGAAAGTACATGCTGGATTTTAAATGGAAATTTATCATCCGATTACATTGAAGACGTAAATACGTTTCACTATATCTTATCCGCAAAAAGTCTTCAAAGGTTTGTACCAATTTCAATAATTTAGGAATTCTTTTAAATTGCACAATTGTAAAAGTTCTGTGTCAAAATCAAATCATAAATTTGGAAGATAGAATTCATGTATAAACCTTTTAAACAAGAAATAAAATATGAATTGAATTTTATACACTGTTTCCTGCTCCAAACAACGTCATGTCATTTATTTCACTTTCATTGCAGATTTTTTTTCTGATTGGTTATATATACCGGGAGCATTTACTGTTGAATTAAGAACAACAAACAACATTTCAGTTTTAGGCTGTCATACATAGTCACCTTTGTGAATTTAATTACACTTACACTTAATGTTGACGGCAGTTTTTTGTTTGTTTGTTTTTTTTGACACCTTTGAGCGCTCAAAAAGAAATTATTGGAACTGTACGTTATATGTATAAAGAACAAAAGCTTCGCCTAAACAAAACAGCAAACTGCTTTGCCAATACCATTTGAAATTTATCACTCGATTAGATGATTAGGTCAGTCATATTAATAATATCTGTCGTGTGTTTACTAATCGGATAGAAATATCATCCAACCCGAGGGCACCTGCGCATTGGGCGGTAATGAGGCTTGCATCACGGATATTTTTTCTTGCATATTGTATACATGTTAGCATTTTATTCTGGCAGATTATTTTTCTTGCATACCGTATTTTACAAGTAACAGGTAGAAATACTTACGTAGCACTCTTTCTTATAGTAGAAAATGAACACAAAGTGCGGGAAATTAACGTCCGTAAGCAGAAGTGACGTCATGATATTTTTCGTTACGCACAATAACAAAGTTTCACTTTAGTTTTATCATTTGTAGCCTAACGTTATGTTCTTACGGTAAACTTACGTATTTTGAGTTGAGAAATATACTATTAGGAATGGAAAGAAACTATCAGGGCACCTGCTTTTTTTTCGTATTTACATAAACAATATATTATCACTGCATGAACCACTAGTTGTCATTAACATCGCGAGAGTCAGATGGCATGGGAGTGCCAGATGGGTTTTGCCGGCATGGGTCCCGAAAACGCAAGTCCGATGTGCAAGAAAAACACTTAAAAATATTATGTCACACAAGGATATGATTTTATTCATTCTTGCATAAAAACTACTTTTCTCACTTGATCCGCCCATTTATTAACGGGAGAAAAATCGTGTGCACACAAGGCAATTCACGTGCCGTTAATACTCGATTTTTATTTTTGAAATGCTTTCCCAGGGACGTATATGTATTTCTGCGCAGATTGACATCTGGTATCTGCGTCTTGTTTATTTCATAAAAAAAAATTCTTGAAGCATTAAAGATGCAAACTAAACCATAGAATGTTTTACTGTATAAGTAACTAACGCCAAATGCGAAGCCCCTAACACTGTCCGTACTCGTTTCTTCCCTTGTTTATTCCCCTTTTAGAACTCGGCGTCCATTCAGATTTTGTAGACAACCGTGAATGTTAAAGAATCGCGTGTTTACCTAGCGATTCTTTGTTTTTAGGAATCATATTTATGATTTTGGTAAGTATAAGTCGGTATGTTTTTATCTAATTTCTCGAAGAATTTATATAAACAACTTGAAAGCTTGACACTACGTTCGTACTCATCCGTACTCAACCTGTGTCCGTACTCAATATAACTCAAATGTAAAGTTATTATTCCTGAAATTGTGATCGAGTCCACCAAATTGTGAAATGCAATGAACAATTATTGTTCATTTTAAGTTTGTAATAACGAGAGTAAAAAAATAACTTAAAAACCTTCTGGATGTGCTTTTGATAGTGTTGTTTATTTCTGGGCCCTGGATACGGACATTTGAAACATGTTTACCGTTTCCAAGAACAATAGGAATGGTAAATAAAAAATGTACCGGAATCGTCAAGTCATCGCATGTGAAAACAATACATAAAGTCGCCGTGTAAGGTTTTTATGCAAGAATAGCGACAATACACGTCGACAAAAAACGTATATTATCCCTACATACTACATCCAATTGTTAAAAAGACATACAAATGCACATAAACTTGTCGCATTTACAAATTAAGTACAACATTTTTACAATAACAGAGGTGCAGAATTTTTTTTGATTTTATT
Source organism: Mercenaria mercenaria (assembly GCF_021730395.1). NCBI lineage: Eukaryota > Metazoa > Mollusca > Bivalvia > Venerida > Veneridae > Mercenaria > Mercenaria mercenaria. The sequence continues at coordinate 11,659 of NW_026459221.1, read as the reverse complement.
TTACTGAAAATTGGTTAGAATTGTAACAAATACTAAGTGTTCGTGACCTATCATGTGTCGGTGCGACGTTAAATCCAAAAAAAAAAAAAAAAAAAAAAAAAAAAAAAAAAAAAAAAAAAAAAACTAAGTGTTCGTGTACGATATAGCAAAACACTACCCACTTCTTCTCTGATATTGGTTTTCGTTAATTAACGATTTCTAGATGATTGGGTGTATTTTTGTGGCGTTTGAAATGTGTTGAAACTGTAATATCAATGACTTATATGGCAGCACAGCTTGGTTTAACTGAATCGTTATCAACAACATATTGTTCCAAGCAAATTATTCTAAATTTTAGAAAAGCATTATCAGTTATTTTTATGAGCAAACAAAAATGCAAATGGCTGATTAGCTTTCTTTTGTTTAGTAGCTTTAGTATATGTTCTTTATTGCACACTGCTGGTAAGGGGATTTAAGTATATATGCATTATTTTGTTTTGTAATAATGTGAATAGGTTGATATTTGTTGCGGCCTAAATTTCAAGTTTTTCGTGTTTGTGTCAGTCCACGAAATTTTAAACCAACAAACGAGTAGAATTCCCACTCATTGTATGTTTAGTAGATAAAATCCACGAATTCACTTCTCATCAAAGTACTGTAGTAGCTGTGGCTGTTTTGGTGCAAAACCAAGAAATTATTAGAACATGAAACGCTTTTTTTGTCAAGAAATCCCAACATTTTGTTTCCACGAAACACTATTCTGTTCAAAACCACAAACGTTTGTGCCCACGTAACTATTTGGTTCAAAACCACGAACGTTTATTCACAAGAAACACTATTTGGTCCAAAAGAATGAAATGTCGTGCCCACGAAACTCTATGATTTCTCTGTCATATTTAAAGTTAACAGAAATACAAAACAACACCAACGTCAGACGGTCACCGGCATTTTTTAAACAGACAAATAGATATTATTGTGAAATAAAAACGCCAGTCTTTTATGTCACCACCATTAATGTTGTACATTAAGAAACTGAATATTGATGGCCATTTCGTCTGTTGATATCTCTGAAATAATTTTGACTTTTTTAAAGTTCTCATTACATCTGTATAACATGATAGAATGATATTGATATTTTTCCAAATGTAAAAGCTTTGTAGACAATAAATTTTATTTGAATTTTAGTATTAGAAACAGCAAATTAATCGTTTGTAAGAAACCTTAGGACATGTCATATACCAAGCAAAAATATGATATACGAACTGAAACACTGTATACAAATTAAACGTTTGTCATATTATTTGTTTTTACCCGGCTATTTTCAATTGGAAATATACTATCATTCACTAAAATGTAATTGATAATCAGATTGATATGCCATTATAAGTAGAATACTAATTATAAACTGAGGGTTAATAGTGTACGGTTTGTATACCATACAATGCTATTTCATTTGTTGTTTCTTTTTCTGTAAATGATTTATAGATCGATTGTGAAGCAAGTTCTACAACTTATATTTGAGAGCTTGACATTTCAACCTTCGCCATCCCCTTCAAAGTCTCTCATATATTATTACGGCAAAACGTCACCGATATGCGAGTATTTTATTTAAAACAGACGTTGCTACTTAAGGTGAAATGCGCCCCAAAATTTTTTGCCGAATTTCGTCCTGAAATTTATACTGTATAAAATTTAAAATATATGCGATTGAGCTCCGGTTTTACTTTGTCGCCATATTGTTCGTGTTTTTTGCTATTGTGTCACAAACATGGCCCCTGACGTCACTTTTCGTGTAACGCCCAGTTCCGGGTGCTTTCGGCATTTTTCCTTTTCTGCGCTCTGAATGTCATATCAATGAAAAATACAAAATAATTGTCACTTTGCATTCAGAAAATGCTACTTAATGGTATGAAATTCAGCGAATTAAGATTTACGCCTAGGACGTCAGAGACGATATTGTGACGTCAGAACGGAAAAACTCACATCAAGTTTTATAACAATTATTTGCTTAAAATCCAGTTTATAAAAAACTGACCCGATAAAAAACGTAAAATTTTGTAAAATGTTGTTTCGCGGTGTGTACGTCTAGTAGACAAATAAATACGTAGGGGTCACTGACTTTAATTTTTCAATGTTTGACGATATTTTACCCCTACCTCATTAAGAAATGACACGTTTTATCGCCGAGTCATTTTTGTTAACAAAATAATCTAAAGAATATGCGAAGCTGCGTGTGTTAACGGTAAATTCGGAATGAATTGATGAAATGAATCGACATGAAAGTATTGAGAGACATATGGTGAGATTTGCTAAGAATGCGTTAAAGAAAAAGTCCATTTTTTAAACATGTAAGAGCATTCAGGTGATTACGGACATGTTCCGAAAAGAAGAATTGTAGATATGAAATATCTTAATGAGATATTTGATAAAGGGTGTAAATTATGTAAACGACATTTCGCATCAAAGGATATTATCGAAAAAAACTTGTGATCATTGGTTAATCAGCATGTATTATTCGTCGATTCCTTGATATGACTTAAAATTATTTGAATTCAAGAGTTCAGATTGTGAACTCGAAACTACAGTTTCTACATCAATACCAAGGGCATCCGGAGGAACAGATATGGCTTTTACTTTTTCCGTACTTCTTAAATTTGGAAGCTGCAACTCGTGAGTGTTTTATGAAGTATTTTCTAGTATTCATTATTAAGAGCTTGTAATTGCACTTGATCAGAAGGTTCCCGCCAAGAAATAAATTATTTGCATCGGAGCAGCAGTTGTGCGTGATTGTAATAAAAAGAAAGACACTGTCTCAAGATTAAATTCTCTGCGTCTAACCAGCTGCAATACTTTATAATCATCTGAAGATCTTTTTTTAAGAATAGAGTCTGTTCGCTGGACTAGTTACTCTGCCTTACTATGACCTCACTGTCTCTGTCTCTTTGTCTCTCTCGTGCGGAAGGTCGGGACTTTGATCGCTAGTCGTTTACCAAGGATATAAAAATGATACCAGTTGCTCAGCATTATGCGTATAGAACAGACTCTTCTCTCAACTCGAAATCTCGCACGAATGAGATGTGGAGATTGATGTCTAAATTGGTAGAATTTGTTTCATGATTCACAATAAATTAGCCCGTGTAAAAATATAAATTTCATATCTGATAGAGGATCTGGTATACTATTTTCGTACTGATTATACATGTGAAATGAAGCAACAGTCCGACATGCGTCGATAAATATTTCTGGTAAAATCAGGCAATCCTTCATAATCATAAAAGTACATATGATCGAAATTTCTAAATGTTTACAAGATGTTTAAGTATCTATTTTTACGAAATTAAACATCAACTGACCGCATACTAGCTTTATTTACAAAGCTAAGTTAGCATTTTGCATTAGACTGAGAAGATTAGTAAAAGAAAAGACATTCTTCAAGCTTTGAATCTGCATTTTGAAACCATCAATAGGAATAACAAATGGATAGTAAAAAGTGGATATATTGTCCATAAGTATTGACCTGACCCTCAATAGAGAAATAAATACTGCGTAAGTATTCTTTATAATTTAAAAATATCACATGTGCAAGTAGCTGCGGGGCCAAAACGATTAGCCATCAATCTTGGAGTTGTGCGTTGTAGTCCTCAGTCTAACATTTTTTTTTTTTCTCAAATTTCACTCCAAATTTTACAAGACGGAAAATTAATACACTTATCTATTTATTTTTTATGGAAAGAAATATACTTGTATTCAAGATATTTTGAAGTAAGTGTCGGATAAAATCTTTAAAGTTATCTTAGATAAAAAGACAAATTACTCCCGAAAATAGATACTACAAGACAAACCAATTAGAATTCGTGAAAATCGTTGCAAAAGACATTGTAAGAATAAAAGCAAATAAGGTAACACTTCATTATATTGAATTTAAAAAATGGTCTGCGGTAATTTCGTACCCGTGGTAACGTGCGTGGAAGTCAGACGGTTAACTATAAAGGTTATTTGTGTAATTACAGATCTTTTCAGGATACAATATTGCGTAAAGTAACGAAAACGTCTGAAAATATTAGCGAAGATTGATTAGTGTCATGTCAAATACTTACGGACAATTGTACAATATATACATTTGTCAAAGGTTTTTTTTTCACTAGTACATAGCATCTGAAGTTGAGATCGAATATATCGTGAAAATTTCTTATATTAAATACATCTCGTTTTTAACACGAACGTGAGTTGTGTAGGTTGAAACACATTTTTTTTTTCTTTAACGTCATATAGCCACAAACCATGTGGGGATGTGGGTAAAGTTATTTTTATTTTGCGAAAAATTAAAGTCGGTGACCCCTAAGTATTTATGTGTCTACTAGATTTATGAGATTTTGTTCAAACTTTAACTTCTACGGCATATTTGTGTCCCCGGGCATTATCGATTATACAGGAAGGGCTTTTTGTAGTATGAAGTGAAGTTTTGAACGTCCGAAGATGTGATATAACGAAAGTTAAAACTTCAGTCCTTTTACAACTACTCTGTCCACATGCTCGGACATGAAATTTGGATAGAGGCATGACAGTCATTTTAGTAAATACTTGAAAAATGAATAACGCTGATAATCAATTGGTGGAAAATTTTATTTTTACTTTCAAATAAAATCAATCCGTTTCTATCGGACACTTTGCGTTTTAATTATAAACATAAAATGGTACTAGTAAGACGGAAAATTCTTCTGAAGTATCAGAAATTTCAGGTCTATGATATCATGATGCGAAAGGTTTCCTGTTAGCCGTATGGGATAACTCCATTCTTTACATGCACGGACCCAGAGCCTGGCAGAGGGGCAGTGTGGGTCGATTTTCCCCTTTTGATTCTTACATTTTACAAAGAAAATCGGTCTTGAAACTCGGTGTGACCCCCACCCCCGCGCGCTTGAAATGGGTTTGGCATTATACAGAGTCATACAGTGTGTCACGATGCCAAAACGTATGATATCACGAGTGTATCTTATATTTTTTTTTAAACCGCTTGTTAAATAAATTGTATATATCGGCTCATGTTATCAACATATCTTTTAAAAGGATAGGTTTTCATCAGTACATTGTTTATGAGAGTCAAAAGTAAAAAGCGTCTTTGAAATTAAAGGAATTCGATGTACAAAGTACCGATTCAAAGTAAAAAAAAATAAATAAAACTATGAAATACTAGTCAACAGCATGACGGATGAATCTGCCCTTAATATTTTATGGTCATACCTTTTGCGTTTGCTTTATCGCATATATTTAACTTAACTTCAAAGTATATCGAAAAATGCATTTGTAGTTGGTGTCACATGCGATGATTATATTAATTGAAATGTTTTTCTTTAATTTTCTTGTTTTAAAACGTCCTGTAAAAGTCAAGCCCTTTCGGCCATTTGATATCAAAATGCACGAAAAAAAAATACGATCATAATTACGGAAAAATTGAGTGGGCGGATTAAAAGAAGTAAGGTTCATTCTAAAGTTTGAAATCTCAAGGAAATCAAGGAATTTTAATTGAACTTCAACTACATACGTTAACTTCGCAAGAGACGTTGAAGGGGAAGGCAAAAAGGTTGAAATCTCAAACTCTCTATTAATCACTCTCGACACCTCATACCTGATGAAATCCACCATTGCGATTGTATGAGAAAAGAGAAGCCAGTTTCCATTTTAATGCTGAGCGTCAAGCAAGGGAGCTACTAATATAATCTTTCAGGTTTTTGGTATGACGCGGCAGGGGATCGAGCCCACGACCTACCGCACTCGAAGCGGATGCCCTACAACTAGGCTATCGAGGTGTTTACAATTTCATTTGTTAACTGTAATAATATACTAAACAGTATAGAATTAGTATAGAACTGCTATATAATAGTTGTTTGTTTAGTGAGTTTTTGTGTGGGTTGATAGTGATTTTTATAGTTTAATATATATGTTAGGTGCTTGGCATGTTATTTGGTGGTAATTATATACAAAGGTATGTACGTGCATGATTAGTTGTTGTTGGTATTTCTTGTTTCAGTATCTCTCATACACAAGGAGAGTCCCCCCACCTCACACACACAACCCACCTACGCTTAGCTCATAGAAAGAGTGCAGATCTATGGATCGCGAATTCGATCTTTGGGTGCGGCGTATGTTTTCCGTAATTCTTTCACAAAAGACAGTGTGTCTGAAATCGTTCGTTCTCTTCATCTGTTGTACTGATACTGAAGCCAGGACCACTGGTTAGATTAACTGCCCGTCGTAACATAACTGCTATACTATTGAAGTACAACTTAAACAGGTCAAACGAGTTTGCTATTTTGCTTGGTTGCAGCCTGTTCCTGCAAATGATATTTAAAAATATTTTATTCTTGTTTACCCTTTGTGCAAATGGCTCGTCTTGTCAGCACTTACGTACGTAAGGCCGGGGCTAAAATGAAAAAAAAAACTGACTTGTCATGACTTGTTTGATCCAGTTGAATTGAACCTTCACATACTTTTCACTATGAACATATCACGTCACATGCTCATGTTTTTTTTACAAAGTTACTCGAATAAGGAGGGCGTATTTTTTTGCAGATGTCGGTCAGTCTGAACCAGCAGATAATCCCTTTTGATATATAGGATAGTAGGTCAAAGGTAAAGATGACATTGACCCAGAACAGCAGACGTTTTCGTCAAATAGCTATTTTATTATAGTGGCATTTGCACTTCCATATACAACAAATTAACATGTGAATAATGAACAGCGACCGGCATAGTGGGCCAAAATGTCACCTACTGGATGAGAGTAAATTGTAACATCAGACAATGAATATAAGTAATGTAATTAAGATAAAAATCTGACAATTAGAAATATCTGTATAAAATGGTTGTACAAAATAAATGTACAGGAGTTCAAACAAGACCAATATTAAAGAATACTTTTTGAGTATTTATTAATGGACTACCATGGTCATTAATTAGTCATGAATAAAATACAGTTCGTCAACACAGGTAAGACTTTGACAAGTATTTCAACCCCGCGGTTTTTCTTGGGTATCAATTTAACAAATATTTCAGTTTTCCATTAATGTCAAGATCATTGAACAAGTTACCCGAGATAACGGTACTTAAACTATTGACTCTTACGCCATTATAAAGTTCACAGTATAATAAGAAATGAGGTTCATTTTCCACGATACCACTAGGACAAAATCTACAAAGTCGTTCACCCTTAGTTTCCCCAATATACATCCCTATTTTTAGTCCTAATGGTAAAATACCTCACCAAAATTTACTAAGAACTGACCGTTCGTGTTTTATAAGATTCATTATTACATAATCTTTAGATTTTAGCACTTGTTTAAATGTAATTATGTTCTTAATTTCGGTGCTGTTACACAGTTATCGTTACTTTCAAACTAAATATGTTGCGAAATAGATTTGTTTCTCCATTCATAAACCTCAACCTATATAATAATACAATTATTTACTCTTGAGCCATTTAATATCACATCATATCCAATGGCTCAAGAGTCGATAATTGTAAAATGTATTATGAAGGAATTACAAAGAGTTATGTATTAAGTGCCTTAAAAATAGTAGATTTTATTACATGATATTTTGGTGAACATCTAAGACTTCGTTTTAAATTTATGTTCACGGAAGTGATAATTACCAGATATGATTCTTGCCGGTACTGGATATTCCCATATCAGTGGGTTTTTTTCTTGCATGCCGGACAGGATTTTCTCGTGCTTTTCCGGTGCTAGAAAAACTCATCTTACACCCAGATGTGTAAGATGATTCACGTGCTATAATTTATGAACGAATGCGTAAATTCATACGCTACTATAACAAAAAAGTGAAGAATATGGCATGCAAGAAAAAGAATATATCATTAGTTAAAGGTACGGATGGAAGTATCTGGACTTCGGTAACTGTTTTGTGGTAACTCGACTGAGCCTCGCTATCGCCTAAACAGTTACCCACGAGCCAGTTGTTCCCATCCACACCTTCTACCGGTGAAAGATTCTTATAATCTTCCTTTGGTATTCTGTCGAACGTATGATAGGGACCAGAGGAACCGTTATTTAAAATAATACTGCACGTGACAGGTGTGCATAAAGCCGGTCGCTGGGGAGGAAACAGGCAAAAGTTAGAACTTCCTCGCCGGAAGTGCATTTGGCCAGTTCGTGTGACGAGGACCAGATACAACTGTATATAAGAAGACGGTGTGATCTTAATGAAAATGCAGTTTTTTCGATAAATGAGTGCAGTTTTTATATAGGTCCTATTTAAACAATAGATTATCGGGGCTAAAAGTGCAGTTTGGAAATATAAAGACTAATACTTTTCTTCTTACACACATTAATTTTCTATTCTCTTTATATCCTTATGTCATTCATACTACTACAGTGACTGTCCAATATCTGTCACTTAAATCGTCTTCTTATTTTTACAGACTACACCAAAGAAATTTTGCGTCTGATATCAGGAGACATAGGTTCAAACCATACACATACCACTTTTTTAAAGGTATTGAATGCATGTGCACAGTAGATAGTTTAATTAAGTAAATATGGCCAGGAAAGAAATGGAGACTTTGTAAAACATGACTGTAGTATGAAATTAAAAAAAAAATGTATAAAGCCGTGCTCACCTTTTGTGAGTAGTATATTTAATTTACTGCATAATTTGCAACAGACATTTATCATTTTTTCCCTCGATATATAGCACATGTACGAACCTATGCCTTCTGATATCGAGCGCAAACTGTCCTTGGTGTAGTGTTTTTCAGGATATACAAACAAAACAAGTATTTTGTTAAAGTAACACAGTTTTAATCAAAAGTTTAAAATCATTTTATTATCATTTTCTTCAAACAAAAGATAACACGTATGCATTTTCAAACTTGATGCAAACTGTTCGCTGATAGTCACGGATCAATGTACTATCTGTCCGTCAAGTACCACGATTGAAACTATGCAGTGTGAACGTGTTTTGAGGTTCATGTGATTCATAACGCCTTAGACGTGTTAAATAAATTTATAGGAGAAATCCCTTTCTCCCATCATTAGATTATTGTATGCGTAATCTAAATTACTGTTAACTGTTTCTGTACAACGTTCTTTCATTTTAATACACATTGCACAGGCACTAAGGCAAAGTTGTTGTCTATAATATAATCTGTCTCTTTGTCTCGCATAGACCAATTTCTCGAAAACATTCATCTGTTAGAAGAATATCATGAAACAACGCCTTAATTTTATCATTATTGTGATATTATTTCATACTATTCACCAACAGAAACATAAACCGGATTTAAATAAATGGAAATATGCGAAATAAGTATAAATACGCCGTTATTTTAACTGGGTGTATGGGAAGCGCCACGGTAAATAGAGCGAAATCTAAAATTCGAGTCTTTACGCAAAATTTTTGGTGAAGCTCATTAGAGAGATAATTGTAATACAAACTTGAAAATTAAGAATTTATGCCGTATTTTTGTTGTATATAAAATTGCTAATTATAATACCTGTCAAGTGCATCATTTTGTGCTCTGCTGAAAACATGACGTTAAAGATTTTCAGCTGCAAAATAGAGAAAAACAGAAACTGGAAATAATACCAGTCGATCGGAATATCGTAAACTTTAATTTAGCAAATTTTTTTGACAGTCCGTTGTGTAAGCTGATAAAGTGTAGATATCTAATAGTCAATTTACGTTTAAAATCGTGGCAGATAGAAACAGTTCCATGTATACATTTTGTTTCAATACACGACAGGTTTTGTCTTGAAATTTTCAATATTTTTTTTCACATAATTATTCATCATCATAATTTGGGTCACAAACAATCCCAAAAAATGGAATGGCACTTGTCCGTTTCTTTTGAATGCTAGATATTTCTTTTAATAGTATGAGCAAAAGAGAATACACATATACACAGAACAAGAGAGAATATTTTTCTATCGTTCAACCTGCTATTATTTTTTTTGCGTTAAACAGATAACAATTACATAAACATGCGTAAACTTTGGATATATGATGGCATTTTTACATCAACAAATTACAATAAGATAACCTTAAATTAGCAAAATAAACTTATCGATCGTGTACAGTCCAATGTCAATGAAACCTGATAGCCGTTATCTGCAAATGTAAATTTGAACGACGCTATCTTGTTCTCCCTAAGGTATTTAAGGTGTTAATACATGAAGTAAATTTATATTATTTCGCCTGGACTTTATGAAATCTTAAGTTAGCGTTTTAGATTAAAACGGCAATCGAGAAACGTTAGAAATGGAAGTCTCTGGAAAAGTAGCTGAAGCAAGACAATATTTACAATTGTGTGAAAATTGCCAGTTTGAAAATGTTACAACAAAAGCAAACGGAAGATGTCGGGACTGTGAGGAGTATATGTGCGACACCTGCTTCCGTCATCATCTCAAGGGTAAAAGGAATAGAAATCATCAATTGATTGATATGAATGACCTAGATATTGCTGCAAGAAAGATTTCAGAAGAAGTAGAGAAATGTAAAAATCACGATAATGAGGCAATCAAATTTTATTGTCGTAAACACGAAATTGTTGGATGTGGTGACTGCTTTGTATTAGAGCATAGAACATGTACAGCCGAATACATAAAGGACATATCAAAAAACGTTCAGGAAACCGTGGATTTTATCAATTTGAAGAGGAAAATTGAAAAACTGGAGCTTCAGAACAAAGCAACCTATGAAACCGTTCGAAATTATCGGAAGGACGGTAAAGGAATGCAAGAAGAAGTGCTAACTAAGATAAGAAAGTTCAGAGCAGATATCAATATTTATCTTGATAAGGCAGAAGCAGCTATTATATCTGAAATGAAACAACTAATGTCCGACAACGACAAACTGCTTCATAAGATAGACAACGAATGTGCAAAATGTATATCTAAATGTGAAGATTTAAAGCAGAAACTTGATCCAACTGTCCATAGAGAAAATGTACTTTTTATACAAACAGTACGTAGCAAAGCAAGCATTCTGGAAATTGAACATGAGTTGTCAAGAACTGCACAATCAGTATGCAAAGTCAAGGGTTATGAATTTGTTCCTAGCCAACACTTGTCAAGTATCATCAAATCAAGCGAAAAACTGGGCAAACTGAATATTTCGAATAAAAATGAACCTAAGCATGATGAACCAAAGAAGCCAAAAAAGCCGGAACAACAGGAAACAGATAGACAAACTGGTAATATAACGATATTTTATCGTAGCTTGTGTCAGTTCTCTACTTTACAGATCATAGAAAGCAAACAAACATGTTATGTCATATAGCAATTTATTTTTACGAAGTTGTATGCTATCAATATTAATTATATAATATTATATATAATGACTTCGCAACTATATTCATACCTGACAGAACATGTGATATATTGTTTTAGCTGACAAATAGCCACGTTTGTCACGATATTTTCTCACGATATCGGGGTATTGTAAAATAGCACCATGCCACCATAGCCTCCTTAGTAAGCTCTTATTTTATCATTTCCTCAGCATTAATCATGAATCACACCTTTAACAGCTTCTATGTTGTTTCGTGTTATGACTAAAAAGCAAGATAAGAAATGTACAAAATGTCAAGACAAAAATCTAATAGAAATAATTTCGTTTCTTAAATGCATTTCACTCACAGCGGAGCCCGCTCGCTTAACTCAGT
>NW_026459220.1:0-58883 GCF_021730395.1 Mercenaria mercenaria | reverse complement strand
AATCAACATACATGTTTTTTTTAATAAGTATCCTTAACTGAATTCATGGTTGAGAAAAAAACTTATAAAAAATAAACGTATAACTTTTCTAAGTAACTGTTTAAACTTATTCATCTAAATGGATAAAGTGTATTGATGAAAATACCTTAACTCCATTTCTAACTGGTTGCTGAAAATTTCTTGAGACTTGATTCTTTTGATATACTAGTCTTATAATATGTTAATACGCTATACAACAAAAAAAAAAGTAAAACCATTATTTTCTTACCAAGAGAATTTGATGCAGCTTCATTAGTTCTATTTTGCTGTGCAGGAGCTGGACTTCTTTCTGGAGCTCTTTCTGGTGCCCAGTCATTGTTTACATCTTCACTCTGTTCTGGTCTTTCCCTTGGTTCTGGTATATCCATGATAGCCATCAAGGCCCTGCTGAATGGCCCAAAGTACTGGACTGGAACATTGACTTCATCATTTTTTCTCAGGAATTTACAGTTTGGATTTATCCTCTGGTGAATTTTCATTGGATTATCTTCTGCCACCCAGTTGTAACGCCTGACACCACAGCAGTAGCAGACGACACCATCGCCATCTGAGGCATAATAGAATCCTGCTTCTGCTAGCTTGATCAGGTATGGTTTGTTTTCCTTTGGATAACTTCTCAAAGTGCAGAACCTTAATAGTTCATACCTCATTGATACATGTGGTGTTGGAGGGTTACCATCTGCAATCAGGTTAATAATATCCATCAATGGTTCAAATTCAGTAACAAAGTAGACACTTGTTTCGAGGAAAACCTGATCAATCCTTGGTGAAGGCATTTCTTCTGAAGTAAGCCGTGTTACACTTCTGAGGACTTCTAATAGATCATTCTCGTGCGATTCAGAAGCAAGACTTTTCGTTAACCTTTTGAATGTTGATTCATCACATTTTCCATCAGCTTTTGGAACATTTGACCCACACACCACTTTATATTTCAAGTCCTGAAATTCTCCATCATTTTCATCATCTGTTGTTTCATTAACAGAGGAAGTATAAGACTGATTTGCCTGTCTGTCTGGGTAAACTTCCATTCTTATGTGTCGATATTTTAATTTTGCTTTCATTTCATTGACACGGTCAAGTGCTGTCATGTTTTCAACACCACTTGTGTTTTTATGTTCAAGACTATCTAATTTACTTAGTTCTTGTGATTCAACGACATCATTGAATGGCAGGCTATTACCTGGTCTTTTAAATGTAACTTCAGGTATTTCACAAACAACTTCGTCCATGCCTGTTAATGTAATGATATGTTCATCACCACCAAACGGTTTTCTTTTTTTCCGTGACATTTGATTAATTTTCATATCTTTTATTGGTGACATTTTTGCGGATCTTGTTGTACCAACTTCATGCACTGTAATGTCATTGTGAACCGATTTGGATGTTTCACGTTGACAGAGTTCAAGTTCAGTAAGATCCTCTTTAGTGGTGCCTTCTTTGTATTCATCAGTTATGATGTATTCATTTAGATTAATTTCTTTATAATCTTTTCTTCTCAACAATGTAAAAAGCTCTAATAAGAACTTTGCAACTGTTGTTATCTTTTTCTGTCTTAGGAGTGATATTTCAGAAAACTTCTTTTCTGAAAAAGTAGTAAATATAGATTTTTTTTTTTAAGATTCACAGGACTGGTGGCATACAAGATGGCCATGATAACCCTATATCGCTCACCTGACTCAAATGGGCATATAATTTCTTAGTAGAGGACCTCAACACAATACTATATGTCAAATATTTAAGCTTTCGGCCTCGACTATTTTAGACAAGAAGACAACTGACCCCATGGGTGGGGCAAATTTGCCATGGGTATGATTTGAACAAACTTGGCATAGGACCACTACACAATGTTTCAAGCCAAATATCTTAGCTCCAAGCCTCGAGGTTTTAGACATGAAGACTTTTTAAAGTTTTTCCTAGATAAGTCAATGTAAAACATGTGAACCCCAGGGCAGGGCAAATTTTAATCACAGAAGAATGATTTGAACAAACTAGGTAAAGGACCACTACACAATGCTACAAACCAAATATTTAAACAAGAGGGCTATGATGGCCCTATATCGCTCACCTGAGTACCATTGCTCTTAATGATAAGATCAAGGTTTGACATAGATCACATGGGCATACACATTAAATATCATCAGGATAAATATTTTCTTGTAACTGTCCCTTTTGACCTATGGGTCACATACTATAGTCAGGGCTAATCTCCATATCAAGTTTGAGGGTCCTAGGCTCAAATGCTGCATTTTTGTACTAGCATGACTATTTTTTAATTTCTTACCCTGGAAGACTTAAATAACATTTAAAACCAATCTCATTTGATGCTGCTGAGGTATATTCATTTACATAAAATAAATGGAGGTAATTTGTCATAAATTCAGGACAAAGTTACCTACCCTGATTGTCCAAGTCAATCTGATGGCATAAATGAAATTTCAGATCAGTATCTTCATTAGTTACGGAGATATACCCATTTTAATTTGAAACAAAGGGAGGTAATCTGACATAAAGCCAGTCCATAGTTATCTTCCCTGATTGTCTCAGTCCAACTAATAACAATACAGTACATTCCACTTAATTGCATATCGGTTAATTGCATATCCCGGATATTCGCATACGAACTTGAAGCACCGATTGATCCCTATATAATTACCTTTAAAGTTTTTCGCATAATTGCATTGAATTTTTAATCCATCCCGCTTAATTGCATAAAACATTTGGCTAAAAGTCCACTAATTTGGTCGCAAACAGCGATAAAAATGATCAAAAGACACCGACAATTTACTGTGAATTACTCTAGCCGATCAGCTGTTATACGTTGCCCAGGTGACAATCGGTGCGTGACAAATTCGTCAACGTGATTCTCACACTTGTAGCAGTTCTTATGCTACACTGCTGATGACGTTCTTCTTCCTTCTTATAATTAGGACAGTATTTTTGCTATCAATTCATCGAAAATACTTCAACAGTATTGTCGTTTACAGCTTTATTTGTTTAAAACATACACAGGTATGATTAATCACTCCATTAGTGACACATTTTCCAATTAATGTTGCCGTATTGATTCAAAGTAATAACCATTGCTCCTAGAGCAGCCGAAGCATACCGAAACAGATGCAATATACGTGTATTCGGATAAACGAATTGCCCGGTTATGCGCATATTTTGCTTTGACAAATTGGGTATGCAAATAAGGGGACTCCACTGTAATGAAATTTCAAATGAGTCCTATAAGCTCTTACTAGTATAAATCCATTTTGATTAAAATCAGGGGAGGTAATCAGATATAAAATAACTCCGGAACCTATGATTGGTTCTGACAGATTCATCTGGGAATCCAAGATTTATTGTTGTTGAAGATATTTTGCAAGTTTGTATCAAATCGAACCATAAATGAAGTCCCTATATGGCTGCAAAAGTCAAATTAGCAAATTTTGGACCTTGAAGGGGCCATAATTCTGGAACCCATGAAGGGATCTGGCCAGTTTTCGAATGGAACCGAGATATTATGCCAATACAAGTTGTGTGCAAGCTTGATTAAAGTTGATTGCAAAATGTTGTCTCTATCGTGTTCACAAGCCAAAAATAGCAAATTTTGGCCCTTTAAGGGGCCATAACTCTGGAACCCTGGATGGGATCTGGCCAGTTTTCGAAAGGACCCGAGATATTATGCCAATATAAGTTGTGTGCAAGTTTGATTAAAGTTGGTTGTAAAATGTGGTCTCTATCGTGTTCACCAGGAAATTGTGGACGGACAGACGAAGGGCGATCATAAAAGCTCACCCAGTCACTATCTGACAGGTGAGCTAAAAAATTTAAGCTCTGGGCCTTGCAATTTTGGAGTAGAAGATTCTTAAAAGTTTTTGCTTATGGTTGCCATGGCAACAAAAATTCTGTTTGGAATGGAACTCTTTGAATAACTTTGGTAGAGGACAATGAAAGAAGCATCCAGGCAGACTTTCATCACCTTCCACTAACGATTTCAGAGATGTTGTCTGAAGGAAAATGTTGATGGATGGTAAGTGATCACAATACCTCACTCTGATCACTTCATTCCTACTCAGATGAGCTAAAAAGTTTATCAAGAGCCATCTGTAAACTGATTTTATGTGTTTCATTGATCACTAGCATAAGTACATAAGCCAGAGTAAAAACTAGGTTTCCAATTTTGAAGGACATTGAAGACAAGAGCAGTATTTTATCATGAAAAACATGCATCTTGCCCAGTTTCTATTCAGTGTATTTGTGAGGAAATTGTTGTGACTCTTTGAAATTTTCACAAAATGCTGTGAGCTAAAAAGAATCTATATAGTTAACCTGGCAGTAGTTTTAAGACAAACTAGCATAACAAGAGCTGTCGGAGGCCAGCAACGCTCGACTCACTATTAAACAGCCTTGTCAACTGAATGGATATAAAAGTGGAAAAAGGGGTACAATTTTGTAAAAATGCAAATCAAAGTTATGGAACCTGTATGGCGCATGTCAGCTCATCACAGTGGGCAAGTGTGTTAAGTTTCAGTCCATTCCCATTTATATTTATTTGTGCATCTGTATCTATTTTTACACAGAAGGAGGTTTTATACTTGTGATGCAATCATGTGAAATGTGTCAATACATCGGAACAAGTACTATTATTTGTGTACATAAAAATTGGTCATAATGATTCCTGACAAATGCAAAGACAATATAAACAGTTATTCACACACTGAGTGCACAGCATATACAGATTTCAGAATTTTTATGTTCTAACCACTTCAAATTGTACCTGTTTCCTGTGAAAAACTGTTATTTAAACACTTCGTAATGTAACGAATAAAGTAAAACCTTGCGCACCTGTTATGCCAAAAATTCTTTTCCTTTTAACAATTACCTGAAAAGTAAAGTTCTTAATATATTAGATTGCCATTTCTGTAATAACAATAATAAACATGGAATGTATTTGAGAAAGACATTTCTATCTGATAAAGTTCTACAAATGGTTTTGTAACAAATCTCTAGAACACTTACATTTAACCATCAAATCCTGACAATGTGTCAATATCACATGCAAGAAACAAAATATGTTTTACATTGGCCCCCACTTCCTTTCACTGTATATGGTTTCATGATTCAAGGAGAATTCATTTTAAAGATATATGCAACATAAACTTTTAAACACTTTATATGTATTTTTAACAAGAACCATAACTCTGGTAATGCTGAGTGAAATCTCAAACAAGGGCACAACTTCACATGTTTTACTTATGTGTTTTAACTCAAAGTCAAATACTTTTTGAGATACATGGGACATAAACTTTTATGCCCTTAATGCATATTTTATACTAAAGTCAAGGGCTATAATTCTGGACTTGCACAGTAAAATTCAAAGTAAAACTCAAGTGCACAATTTCACATACCAAGAAATATTCCTGTAATGTTCCATCCTTGGTCAAATACTTTTTTAGTTACAAGTGACATAAGCTTTGAGGCCCTTTTATGCATATTTTTTTAAGTCAAGTGCCATTACGCTGGCTGTGCGATATCCCAATTAAAACACCAGTTAAGTCTGTTATTTCAAAATCATGATATTGCTTAAGCTATTGTTATTTAATGTTGATTTTTTCTATACCAGTGTATTTATAGCTAAATCAAACTATGTATTTGCCTGCAGTACTTATTTCAGTCACGCAAATTTAATATTTCTAATTAAGCACGAGATAACGAACTTAAGTATTTGCTTAAGTATATTTCATATTTTTATACTTCATTTTCTGTAAAATTCAGAATTGTTGTGTTTTGATCTATGGAATAGTCATGTACGGGTCTGATATAGATGAAAAAGTCAACATTGAAGAGCATAAAGGGCAAAAATAAGCATTTCAAATAACAGACTTAGCTAAGCAATTACTTAAGTTTTTTCGTGAAATTGGGGCCAGGTGCACAACTTCACATGCTGAATGATGACAATCCTGTAAGGTTTGTCGACTTAGAGTCAAATACTTTTTTGAGATATGTGCGACAAATTTGGACAAACTAATGGACATTAGCACGAATGGATTAGGAAGTATTTCTTTTGCTACAAAGTACATATCAAGCAACTTTAAGTACCCAATAAACAGCACAAAATGAATAGAATTTACCGTTATATATTGTCCTTGGTACCCAAGAAATGTCCTCTTGTTTGCTTGAAAGGCAACTCCAAGTGACCCGCCCCCACCCCCCAAAAAAAAATGGGGGGGGGGGATGGGGTGTACTTCAAACTTCAGTTACACTCAAGAGATTAAAGCTGTTTGTAAGTAGTACTGCATACACAGAGATACATATCTGACTTGAAAATTAAACCTTAGTTAATATCTGTACACTTTCAAAAGAGTTATTTTAATCCCCATGTGGCAGTTCTGTAGTCACCATTATGTAAGTCACATATCTGAAGAGGACCTTGACCTTTTCACACTGCTTCTGACCGAGTCCATAAAGCAGTTCCTGAGAGGAAATCATTTAAAAAGGTTTTCAATTTAAGCTCTGACAGCCGCTAAAAATTTACAGGTCCATGCAAGGATATAGGGGTCAAAGTCGTATGATGATCCATCAAGCAGTTCATGGCACAAAGGCCTTTAAGGTTTGTTTTTTTTTGTGTGTTTTCATAGCTCTGGTGCCAATTATAACCAATAAAGAAGAATTAAAAGATGTCTATACAAAGATGCTTCAGATTAAGTTTGGTGATGATCCATCATGATGTTAATGAGATAAAGTTGTGTAAATGTGCTAAATTCATACCGTAAAGCCAGTGCAAAAAACTGGAGAGAGATACATGCCAGGGTGCTACAGACAAAGTTTGATTAATTCTAACCAGTAGTTCCAGTAAAAATGTTCAAAAAGGATGCCAGGATGATCTACCTACACACTAACAGCCCAGGTGAGCTAAAACTTCTTAAATGGATAGGAACAAGAAATGCACCCCACAAACCATTGACCTTGGAACCAAGGTAGCAACACATTTTAGCATAATATTGTGAATTGAATATTTGTGTCATACATTTCAAAATGAGAATAATGGACTGTACACTAAAGAGTCCCACAAATGTTTGATTCTTGACTTGTTACATGTTTTTTGTGAACTTCTTTAACTATCTAGATCCTTATATTATGTATAATTCTATATGTATGTATGGGTGGCAGTAGGAACCTTTTAGATTTTAACAAGAGCTGTCACTAATGGTGACAAATGCCCCCGCAGCGCCTTGACCTTTGATCTGGTGACCTTGACCTTTGACATGGTGACCCCAAAGTCAATAGGGGTCGTGTACTCAATAAGTACTATTAGCATATGAAGTTTGAAGGCCCTGGGTGCAGTGGTTCGCAAGTAAAGTGCCTTCATGCAAAAAGTTAACACTGGCCCCTGTGACCTTGACCTTTGACCTGGTGACCCCAAAGTCAGTAGGGGCTGTGTACTCAATGAGTACTATCAGCATGTGAAGTTTGAAGGTCCTGGGTGCAGTGGTTCGCGAGTAAAGTGCCTTCATGCAAAAAGTTAACGTTGGCCCCTGTGACCTTGACCTTTGACCCCAAAGTCAGTAGGGGTTGTGTACTCGATGTGAAGTTTGAAGGTCCTTGGTGCGGTGGTTCGCGAGTTAAGTGCCTTCATGCAAAAAGTTAACGCTGTGACTAACGCACGACCGAACAACGAACAAACGGACAGTTGAAAACTAATATGCCTCCCTTCGGGGGGCATAAAAATACCTTGAATCATCTTGCATTTTTTAAAATTCACTGTGCAAAATAATTAGACCATTTTTATCGAATGGTTTTTATGCTTGCCAAGATTTTCTAACAAGAGTGTCATGATGACCCTGAATCGCTCACCTGAGTAATATGAGCCACATGTTTCAAATGGCAAACTGATGCTAAGATATTACGAAAGTAGGTCAGTAGGTCATATTCATGGTCACTGAAAGTCAGTTTTTAAGATCGGTATGCAAAACTATACATGTCATCCAAATTTCAAGGCTGTATCTTAAAAAACAAGAAAGTAGGTCATTAGGTCAAGGTCACAGTGAAGTGACCCATAATCACTTGGGTACATCAGGTAAATATAATTAAACAGTCTAGGAAATATGGTCTGATAATTTTTAAAGTATTTTTTCCTATACAACTCATATAACAAGTGACCCCCAGGGTGGGACCTCTTTTCACCTCCAGGGCATAATTTGAATAATCTTGTTAGAGGTCCACTAGGCAATGCAACACACCAAATATCAAAAGCCTAGGCCTTGCAGTTTCTCTTTTCACCCCAGGGGCACAATTTGAACAATCTTCATAGAGGACCACAAGGCAATGCTACATACAAACAAGAGCTCGTCGAACACGAAATGCCCCCCTTGATGCATTTAGTAATTGCACAAGGAACAGAAATTATATGCACACTGTAAATAAGTATATGTAAACCATGTGACCCACAGGGCGGAGCCATATTTGACCCTTGGGGAATAATTTGAATAATCTTAGTAGAGGATCACTAGATGATGTCATATACAAAATATCAAAGCCCTAGGCCCTGTGGTTTTGGACAAGAGGTTTTTCAAAGTTTTTTCCTATATAAGGCTATATAAACCATGTGACCCTAGGGGTGGGGCCATATTTGGCCCCAGGGAAATAATCTGTACAATCTTGGTAGAGGACCACTAGATTTTGCTACATACCAAATATCAAAGCCCTAGGCCCTATGGTTTTGGACAAGAAGATCAGAAACCATTTAACTGTTCCTGGCCAATGTGACCTTGACCTTTGACCTAATGACCTCAAAATCAATAGGGGTCACCAGCTGGTCATGACCAACCTCCCTATCAACTTTCGCGATCCTAGGCCTAAGCGTTCTTGAGTTATCATCCGGAAACTGTTTTACTGTTCAGGGTCACTGTGACCTTGACCTTTAACATACTGACCTCAAAATCAATAGGGGTCATCTGCTGGTCATGGCCAACCTAACTATCAATTTTCCTGACACTAGGCCCAAGCGTTCTTGAGTTATTGCCTGGAAACCATTTTACTGTTCCTGGTCACTGTGACCTTGACCTTTGACATACTGACCTCAAAATCAATAGGGGTCACCTGCTGGTCATGACCAACCTCCCTATCAACTTTCGTGATCCTAGGCCTAAGCGTTCTTGAGTGATCATCCAGAAACTGTTTTACTGTTCAGGGTCACTGTGACCTTGACCTTTAACATACTGACCTCAAAATCAGTAGGGGTCATCTGCTGGTCATGACCAACCTCCCTATCAACTTTCATGATCCTAGGCCCAAGCGTTCTTGAGTTATCATCCGGAAACCGTTTTACTATTCAGGGTCACTGTGACCTTGACCTTTGACATACATACCTCAAAATCAATAGGGGTCATCTACTGGTGATGACCAACCTCCCTATCAACTTTCATGATCCTAGGCCCAAGCGTTCTTGAGTTATCATCCGGAAACGGATAGGTCTACATTACGACCGACCGACCGACTGACAGACCGACCGACATCTGCAAAACAATATACCCCTCCTTTTTCAAAGGGGGGCATAAATATCAAAGGCCTAGGTCTTGCAGTTTCAGATAAGAAGATTTTTAAAGTTTTTTCCTATATAAGTCTATGTAAAACTTGAGACCCCCCGGGGCAGGGCCTCTTTTCATCCCAGGGCAATAATTTGAACAATTTTGGTAGAAGACCATTAGATGATGTCACATGCCAAATATCAAGGATCTATGCCTTGTGGTTTTTGAGTAGAAGATTTTAAAAGTTTTTCCTTTCGGTTGCCATGGCAACCAGAGTTCTGCATGGAATTAAATTCTTTGAACAATTTTGAAAGGGAACCACCCAAGAATCATTCCTGTGAAGTTTGGTAATAATGAATTAGATAAAGACCAAACACGCTGTCAATTTCAAAATTTACTATAGTTCCAACGTTTCAGCTACATGCCTTCTTCAGGGAATAATAATAATAATAAGCCTATACAACAATATATAAGCAAAGTATTCATATCGATAAATGTTCAATCAAGGGTTATCTAATATGCCAATTTTTTTTTTTTTTGTGAAGTTTGGTGTAATTCTGCCCATTGGTTTTCAAGAAGAAGATTTTTTTAGAAAATGTTGACAGACGGACGACTGACGACACACGATGGACACTGAGCGGTCACAAAGGCTCACCATGAGCCTTTGGCTCAGGTGAGCTAAAAATTAGACAAGAGGGCCATGATGGCCCTGTATCGCTCACCTGAGTACCATTGCTCAAAATGATATGATCAAGTTTTGACATAGAGCACATAGGCATACACATTAAATATCATCAGGAAAAACATTTTCTTGTAACAGTCCCTTTTGACCTAGTCAGGGCCAATTTCCATACCAAGTTTGAGGGTCCTAGGCTCAAATGCTGCATTTTTGTACTAACATGACTATTCCTTACCCTGGAAGACCTAAATAACATTTAAAACCGATCGCATTAGATGCTACTGATATATATGCGTTTACATAAAATAAAGGGAGGTAATTTGTCATAAATTCAGTCAAAAGTTATCTATCCTGATTGTCCGAGTCCATCTGATGGCACAAATGACATTTCGAATCAGTATCTTCATTGGTTACTGAGATACACCCATTTTAATTTGAAACAAAGGGAGGTAATTTGACATAAAATCAGTCCATAGCTATCTACCCTGATTGCCTCAGTCCAACTAAAGACAATAATGAAATTTCAAATGAGTTCTATAAATATTTACAGAGATAAATCCATTTTTATTAAAATCAGGGGAGGTAATCATGCATTGGTATATGCATGTAGAAGATACAAAGTACAAGCCTATACAACAATATATTAGTAACATATTCATATTGATAAATGTTCAATCAATGGTTATCTAATATGACTATTTCTTACCATGGAAGACATAAATAATGTTTCAAACAAATCTCATTAGAAGCTGCTAAGGTGTATTCATTGAGATAAAAAATAAAGGGAGGTAATTTGTCATAAATTCAGTCAATATGTATCTTCACTGATTGTCCAAGTCCATCTGTTCACATAAATGAAATTTCAGATCAGTATCTTCATTAGTTACGGAGATATGCCCATTTTAATTTGAAATAAAGGAAGGTAATTTGACATAAAATCAGTCCATAGTTATCTACCCTGATTGTCTCAGTCCAACTAAAGACAATAATGAAATTTCAAATAAGTCCTATAAGTACTTACTGATATAAGTCCATTTTGATTACAATCAGGGGAGGTAATAAGATATAAAATAACTCTGGAACCTACAATTGGATCTGACAGATTCGTCATGGAATCCAAGATTTATTGTTGTTGAAGTTATTTTGGAAGTTTGTATCAAATCAAACCATAAATGAAGTCTCTATATGGCTGCAAAAGCCAAAATAGCAAATTTTGGACCTTTAAGGGGCCATAACTCTGGAACCCATTAAGGGATCTGGCCAGTTCAAGAAAGGAACCATGATCTTAAGGTGATTCAAGTTTTGTGCAAGTTTGGTTAAAATCAAATAATAAATGAAGCTGCTATTGTGCAGACAAGGTCAAAATAACTAATATTGGCCCTTTCAGGGGCCATAACTCTGGAACCCATTATGGGATCTGGCCAGTTCAAGAAAGGAACCAAGATCTTATGGTGATACAAGTTGTGTGCAAGTTTGGTTAAAACAAAATCATAAATGAAGATGCTATTGTGCAGACAAGGTCAAAATAGCTAATTTTGGCCCTTTCAGCGGCCATAACTCTGGAACCCATAATGGAATCTGGCCAGTTCAATAAAGGAACCAAGATCTTATGGTGATACAAGTTATGTGCAAGTTTGGTAAAAATCAAATCATAAATGAAGCTGCTATTGTGCAGACAAGGTCAAAATAGCTAATTTTGGCCCTTTCAGGGGCCATAACTCTAGAATCCATAATGGGATCTGGCCAGTTCAAGAAAGGAACCAAGATCTTATGCTGATACAAGTTGTGTGCAAGTTTGGTTAAAATAAAATCATAAATGAAACCTCTATCGTGCAGACAAGAAATTGTTGACTGACTGGCGACGGAAGAAGGGTGATCACAAAATCTCACCTTGTCACTATGTGACAGGTGAGCTAATAAAAACTAAAGGATCCATTGACAACTTACATCAAAATGCAATTTTTTTATTGTTTTTATTGTTGTGTAGCCTGAAAGGGTTGAATAACAACTGTTTAGGTTTTGATTTATTAGTTTGACACTGGCTTAGAAAGCATGAACCTTGACTTTGTAGTCAACAGTTGTCATATTATGTTGAACATTCATGCCTTATTGTAGTTTATTCAAAAGCTCTCTTTACTTATGGACCAAAGATCTAATTCTAACAAGCATCATGGGAGGATGGCAGGCTAGACACATCAGTTTCTATAAACCACTCAACATTCACTTAAAATCTTCCAGCATTTTAAGACACCAGACCCTGAAGGTATGTATTGCTCACAGGTTCACTTCTTAAGATTATTATGTTGAAATTGTATGAAATGTGTATTTACCTTTATCATTACCATTGGCTCTACCAGGTAAAACACTATGTAAAAATTACAATATTTCTTTTAAAACTGTAATGATATAAAGTTAAAAACAGTCCCTTATCCAAGGAGTATCATGGTTGTCATTTGTATCCCTACAACTTGAGTATCATTCCAGCTAAATCTGGTTTTATTCTAACCACTTTTTTGGAAAAGAAGTCCTGAAAGTTATTGGATGGAAGCAAACACCACATGATTAAGCATGGAGAAGTTGCAGATTAACCTCATTGTGTAGTGACAACATGATATTTGAAAATGTTCTTACCTTCTGGAAGGATGATTTCCTTTTGGTACCACTTTTTTCAGAGTCCTCCCCTTGTGATATGCGAATCAATGGCATATTTTCATTGAAAATAAGTGTATCTATCTGATCAACTTCAAGACTCTGCTTGTTTAGATTGAAAGGTGAAAGCTTGATCAAAATTTCTGACTGAGAAATCTTGAATGGATTGCAAATATTCACAACTCTTGATTCCATCATTTCTAAATGAAGTTTAATTTGCTGAAAATAAAACAAATAACAAATAGTCTCTCTTATTCTGATTTTGAAATGCAATATGAACTTTTGCTCCATATTTAAAAACAAGATGGACAGGATGGCCCTAACTTGTCATCTATTGTTGACTGTATGATCTTGAATAATATGTCATGACACACTGTATGTGAAAGGTAACAATCATGTTTAGCACAGACCTAGATCAACAACAAAAGTTGTCAGTGGACAGTGCGCTCGACTATTCTCAGTGCTTGATAGTATATTACTAGAACTGTCACAGGAGTGACTCGTACCCCAACCATACAGTCTTGTCACAGAAGAATGGCAACCATAAGTAATCTTAAAAATACTTAGAATAATATAAAAATGTCAAAAAAGCTTAATACTTAAAAAGAAGTTTACTCGTCTTTGGAGTACTTCATCCTGTGCTTCCACATATAAGTAATACTAGTATAATTATGTGCCCTGGATGAGGGATAAGGTAAATATAAAAAATCTCTAATATTAGAAATACACTAAAGGTGAATACAAAAAAGTGTCTTACCAACCAATGTTACCACAGAAAAAATGTATTTACTTTTCACATAGGACTGATAATAAAATTTTTAGAAAAATACCTAAAATATTGAAAATCTAAAAATAGGATTTCTAAAAATAGACTAATTCCTGGAATTTAAGGGGAAGAAATTCAGTACAAAAGTTAAAAAAGGATTACTTCCCTTTGGCTCTAAGCCAATCAGAATGAGATATAGTGAAAATACATCAAAATTAACCTTAAATTCTAAGTAAAAGGGGACATAATTCATAAAAAATTGGTGTCAGAGTTATGCACCTTGTGTCACATGATATGGGTGATGAGGTGGAACATCTATTTTAAGTTTAAATAAAATCCATTCAGTAGTAACTGAGATACAGTGAATATACATCAAAATTAACCTTAAATTCTAAGTAAAAAGGGGCATAATTAATGAAAAATTGGTGTCAGAGTTATGCACCTTGTGTCACATGATGTGGGTGATGAGGTGGAACATCTATTTTAAGTTTGAATCAAATCCATTTTGTAATAACTGAGATATAGTGAAAATACACCAAAATCAACCTTAGATTTAAAATAAACAAGAGATCACAGAGTGATCTTGGCGCCCACCAATGTGCCATTTTTGAGTGTTCCAAATTTCAAGACTTACTGACTAGCTCAAGGTCAAATTTCATTTCCGTAAACAACACTGTGCATGTGGTCCAAATTCGAAAGCTGTAGCTTGAGAAATGTGAAAGTAGGTCACTAGATCAATTTCAAGGACGAAATGTGAAAGTAGGTCACTAGGTCAAAATCAAGGTCAAATTACACTTCAGAACACAAATTTATGCATGTGGTCCAAATTTAAAGCCTGTACCTTCAAAAATGTGAAAGTAGGTCACTAGGTCAATGTCAAGGTCAAAGTTTGTTTCGGTACACAATCCTATGCATGTGGTCTAAATTTGAAGCCTGTAACTACAGAAATGTGAAAGTAGGTCACTAGGTCAATCTTAAGGTCAAAGTTCACTTCGGTACACAAAACTATGCAAGTGGTCCAAATTTGAAGGCTGTAGCTCGAGAAATGTGAAAGTAGGTCACTAGGTCAAAATCAAGGTCAAATTTTATTTCGAAACACAGAACTATGCATGTGTTCCAAATTTGAAGCCTGTACCTTCAAAAATGTGAAAGTAGGTCACTAGGTCAATGTAAAGGTCAAAGTTTGTTTCGATACACAAAACTATGCATACATGTGGTCCAAATTTGAAGGCTGTAGCTTGAGAAATGTGAAAGTAGGTCAGCAGGTCAAAATCAAGGTCAAATTCCAATACGGAACACAAAACTATGCATGTGGTCCAAATTTGAAGCCTGTACCTTCAAAAATGTGAAAGTAGGTCACTAGGTCAATGTCAAGGTCAAAGTTTTTTTCAGTGCACAAAACTATGCACATGGTGCACAAAACTATGCACGTGGTCCAAATTTGAAGGTTGTAGCTACAGAAATGTGAAAGTAGGTCACTATGTCAAAATCAAGGTCAACTCATGTCAAGGTTCATCTTGCTACCCAAAATTATACATGTGATCCAAATTTGAATGTTGTAGGTTATTGACAAGAAGATTTTAAAATCCTTTCCCTATATAAGTCTATATGAACCATGTGACCCCCCAGGGCGGGGCCATATTTGACCCTAGGGGGATAATTTGAACAAACTTGGTAGAGAACCACTAGATGATGCTACATTACAAATGCCAAAGCCCTAGGCTTTGTGGTTTGGACAAGAAGATTTTCAACGTTTTTCCCTATGTAAGTCTATGTAAACCATGGGACCCCCGGGGCGGGGCCATATTTGACCCTACGGGGATAATTTGAACAATCTTAGTAGAAGACCACTAGATGATGTCATATACAAAATATCAAAGCCCTAGGCCCTGTGGTTTTGAACAAGAGGTTTTTCAAAGTTTTTCCCTATATAAGTCTATATAAACCATGTGACCCCCGGGGCGGGGCCATATTAGACCCCAAGGAAATAATTTGAATCATCTTGGTAGAGGACCACTAGATGATGCTTCATACCAAATATCAAAGCCCTAGGCTCTGTGGTTTTGGACAAGAAGATTTTCAAAGTTTTTCCCTATATAAATCTATGTAAATTATAGAAATAAACAAAGGGCCATAACTTACTAAAAATTGTTGAACCAGTCTGATTTTCAGGGGGACACAACTAGGGTACCGATACATCATTCTGACAAAGTTTGGTCAAAATCCCCCCGGTAGTTTCTGAGGAGATGCGATAACGAGAAATTGTTAACGGACGGAAGGACGACGGACCACGGACGCAGAGTGATTTGAATAGCCCACCATCTGATGATGGTGGGCTAAAAAGGGACATAATTCATAAAAAATTGATGTCAGAGTTAAGCACCTTATGTCACATGATGTGGGTGATGAGGTGGAACAACTATTTTAAGTTTGAATCAAATCCATTTAGTAATAACTGAGATATAGTGAAAATACATCAAAATTAACCTTAAATTCTAAGTAAAAGGGGACATAATTCAGGAAAACTTGGTGTCAGAGTTAGGCACCTTATGTCACATGATGTGGGTGATAAGGTGGAACATCTGTTTTAAGTTTGAATCAAATCCATTTAGTAATAACTGAGATAATAGATTTCGGGACGGGACGGGATGGGACACGACAAAACTGACTCCTATATACCCCCACAAACATGTTTGGTTGGGGTATAATAAGCAATGAGTAAAACTTTAACATTACAATAAGCATATTCTAAGTCGAAAAGGGGCCATAAAATTCAGTCAAAATTCTTGATAGAGTTGCCTCCTCCTTTTAACCGACTGGGGTCATGATGGTAAACAAGTATGCAAAATATGAAAGCAATATCTCAATGGACTTTGAAAATATTTGGGGTGGTACAAAAACTTTAACATTGATTCTAAGTCGAAAAGGGGCCATAATTCAGTCAAAATGCTTGGTAGAGTTGCCTCCTCCTATTTACAGACTGGGGTCATGATGGTAAACAAGTATGCAAAATATGAAAGCAATATCTCAATGGACTTTGAAAATATTTGGGGTGGTACGCAAACTTTAACATTTGTGTGATGCTCATGCTAATGCTCACGCTGACGCCGGGGCGGGAAGGATAGCTCCCCTATTCTTCAAATAGTCGAGCTAACAAAAATGAGACTCTGGTTTTGATTATTTAATCTGTGGCCTAGTTTTGAACACTCCATTTTTATAAAAGACATAATTATATTCTTAAGATATTTCATGTAAAATCAGGTAGAAAATGTGGCCTCTAGTGTGATATTAAGGTTTTGTCTACCAAAAAAATGACCTAGTTTTTAAATCTTGATTAAAAATTTTCAAACTTGTCCAAGATATCATAAAGTAGATATTGTAAAGACAAATATTCTGAATGTTTCATTCAGATCAGGTAGAAAATATTATTGTGACATGTACTATAGTTATCCATTAAACTTTGTGTGAAATATGACTGCAGATGGACAGAAAATCGATTACAAACAGTATATATATATATATGGTACATATATACTGTTTGTAATCGATTTTCTATATATATTCTATATATATAATTCAAAGGGCAATAAATTTTGTCTTCGTCAACCAATCTAAATGAAACTTGCAGGGCCGCATTTCCCTATAGCACTTCACATTTCTACCATGTTTTATTGACATCCATTAAACCATGTCTGCGATATGACTTCTGACAGACAGAAAATGGACAATTTAAGAACTAAGTATAGAAGTACAAAGGGACATAAATCTTGTCTTCCTCAACCAATATAAATGAAACTTGCAGGGTCATACTATCTTATAGCATTTAACATTTCTAGCATGTTTTATTGAAATCTTTCCATCAATGTCAGCGATATGACTCCGGACAGACACAAATAAAACCCTTTATAATGTATGCACAAACAGCCATAACTCTAGTCTTACTCATGCAATCTGACCCAAAATTGCAGGGTGGCATTTTCCTAAATCAGGAAACATTTCTATCATGTTTTATTTAAATACTCCATGCCATAACATAGATATGGTTTCGGACATAAGGACGGACAATGCCAAAACTTTGGCCTTTTCATTTGCATAATACAGTGGAGTCCGCTTATTTGCATACTCAATTTGTCAAAGCAAAATATGCGAATAACCGGGCTATTCGTTTATCCGAATATACGTATATGGCATCTGTTTCGGTATGCTTCGGCTGCTCTAGGAGCAATGGTTATTACTTTGAATCAATACGGCAACATTAACTGGAAAATGTGTCACTAATGGAGTGATTAATCATACCCGTGTATGTTTTAAACAAATAAAGCTGTAAACGACAATATTTTTTATTTACCACTGACTGGAATTTACCCGCGAATCGTACAGATATCAAAACGCAATGCCGGTAATTTTCCATTCCACGAGCATGTGCGACCTATCGTAATGCCTAACTTACAACGCTGTTACTTTTGTTCATCGACACGTATACAAATAACGCGCGTCACGCATTCATTTTTTTGAAAAGGCAGCATCAATTTAAAAATATGAAGTAAAACGATTTTTGCACAGATTTCTGTTACGCGACCTCGTGAATGTACATAGAAAATGCGGTTAAAAAACAAAAATAATGTTGCGTATTTATAATAAGTTTTGAATGAATCTTTGTACATGTATTTTTTGACACGACACTTTATAATAAGATATTCTTCTCAAACCATTTTGTAATTTCCTTAAGGGCAAATAGGTCACAGGGGTAAGAAATCCGCTATTATAGTTTGACACGTTTACCTGTCAGTTTGTACGGGATATTGCACATTCGCTTTAACAAATTAAAAAGAAGCTTTTTTATTGATTGTTACAACACTAGATCTACTTCTCAGCACTTAAGAACTGAGGCGGTACGATCAAACAGTGATGTGCAACATGGCACGAAAACATGACGTAATGCCACGAAAATCTCGGGGAAACTATACAGCTTTGATCTCCACTTCTAATGTCACGCACCGATTGTCACCAAGGCGACGTGAAACAGCTGATCAGCTAGAGTAATTCACAATTCACAGTAAATTTTCGGCATCTTTTGATCATTTTTATCGCTGTTTGCAACCAAATTAGTGGACTTTTAGCCAAATGTTTTATGCAATTAAGCGGGACGGATTAAAAATTCAATGCAATTATACGAAAATCTTTAAAGGTAATTATATAAGGATCGATCGGTGCTTCAAGTTCGTATGCGAATATCCGGGATATGCGATTAACCGATATGCAATTAAGTGGAACGTATTGTACTAACAAAGTTATTAAAGTTATTTATGTTATATATTATGGATCACCCTGTATCAAGGACTTGATGTTTTTACTACCTCTAGCATATGCATATGCTGATATTCTCAGAATAAGTGTAATATTAGGCATTGTGACATTCTAAGACTCTGTATAGACTAAGGCATCTGAATGTCTTTGCCTTACACTTGCAAATCTATGTATGTTTTCTATCTGGCTGTCGGTTAGCTTAGTCAGTACAACACTCACCCTATGAGTAGTGCCTGGTTTAAGACCCTGACTGCACAGTTTTTTATCATTTGGTACAGCACTTGCACTGTTAGCAAGGGAGTATGGGTTCGTCCTCCAGAATGACTGCCCATTTTCCTCACCTGTGACACTAGTGTAGTTAGAAACTGATACCATCTGATTCACTCCACTATTATGCCTTCATCATATTTTGAGTCTTTCAAGTTTGAAATCCAAGCATTTGATATTCGTCAACCAAGAAGTCTCTGGCTATTGCTTTTCTTTAAATATTGTCTGTTGCAGGGGCTTCAAAAATTAATTAATAATATATATACTTCTCAGTTTTGGAAGTGAGGGGAGGGTTCTTTAAAAAATCTTTACTTCTTTCTAATTACAACACATTCATTACCTTTAGCTCATATAAGAATGTCCTTACAGGTGTTACAAGAGCCAGATCAGAATCTACAAAAAAAAGAACAGTAAGTGATAGTAATTACATGTTTAAGTAAACAACCTTGAATAATGTCAAAAGGATTGTAAGTAGCATACTGATATTAAAATAAAGATGTCAGTATAAAACTAATAATTTCAGCAACATATCAAAGCTTTAAAGGAAACCAGTGAGAAATACTGACAGATGAACCCAAACTGTGTCAACTCAGATTTTCACATTGCAGCAATTTTCAGTCTTTACTAACAAATTCATTTTATTAGAAACTAGGTGTCTGCTAACAACAATTCTCAACTATCCAAAAGCCATGTCACAAAAAGTTAAATGAATGAATAAACATATTTAATCAATTACAATTATGCTTACATGCAAGTGCTAGACCAAATAAAGGGCATAACTTTGTTAAAAGGCAAAATTTATAAAGTTATGGAATCTGTGCTTTGCATGTCAGATCCTTACGCTGAACATATGTACAATGCCTCAATCCATTTATACCAGTGGTTACTGAGATACCAGCTTACATACAAAAACTCAACCAACCCACACACAAATGCAAATGAAAAGGCATGTGTAATAGCTAGAACTATTCTATTAGTTGAGTTTTACACATTACTGGTACAAACAATTAAGCATCTTTGATGTTATTTGGAATTTCATACAATAAGTAAACAGGATTCATACAATACAATAAGTAAACAGGATTCATACAATAAGTAAACAGGGTGAAAAAAAAATTAGCATTTTGATATTGTCCACAAGTATTGACGTCTTCATCATATTTCAGGGCATTTCCATTATTTCACGCTATATTTGTATTCTGAAAATACCTATATAGTTTACTTGTGGCACTGTGGCGTAGTGGTAAGCTCTACATCTTCCACGCACATTACCAAGGTTTCGAATTAAGTTCAGATCATTTTTATGGATTGGATGTAGTGTAATTTTATCGATATTTTTACATTATTCTATTAAACATATTTTACATTTTTGAAGTATTCATTTTATGATTTAATTTTTATCATGTACTGACACCAGTTCCTTGAACTGACCGTTGAATAAAAGTTCAAACAGAGGTCTTGAACTCACAACTCTGGGATTGGTAGCTGAATGTTTTATCCGCACAGTTATATCTACACATACTGCTTGGTGATAAAGAAATGTATATCTTGTATTGGTTTTTTAGTTTAGGTTCAAGTGCCAAAAATAAATTTACAGAAACATACAGAATATTCATGACTGCCAGGTCAATACTTACGGACAATATTTGTTGTCAAACAGACGTAACATACATTATATAGACGAGAACTGTTTTTAAACACATACGCCAAACACAAACTCTGACAGCATGTTAAAGAAACCAAGTACAAAATGATTTTCAGTTTCAAGTATGTTTTGACTAAAAGACCAAACATTAGAGCACTGCAATGAGAAGCAATATATGCCCGAAGGTATGACCTTTGTGTGACCTTGACCTTGAAGTGAGCCATCCGAAACATGTGCTCTGCACGTCGTCTTGATGTGGTGACCATTTGTGCCAAGTTTCTTTAAAATCCTTCATGCAGTTCAAGAGTTACAGAGCGAACAAGAAACATAGTCATATGACCTTTGATCCTAAGTGTGACCTTGCCCTTGAAGCGAGCCATCCAGAACATGCGCTCTACACATTATCTCGATGTGGTGACCTTTGACCCCTAAGTGTGACCTTGACCTTAAAGCTAGCCATCTAAAACATGCGCTCTGCATGTCGTCTTGATGTTGTGAACATTTGTGCCAAGTTTCTTTAAAATCCTTCAAGCTGTTCAAGAGTTACAGAGCGGACATGAAACAAAGTCATATGACCTTTGACCCCTAAGTGTGACCTTGACCTTGAAGCGAGCAATTTAGAACATGCGTTCGATGTGGTGAACATTTGTGTCAAGTTCCTCTGAAATCCTTCAAGGGGTTTAAGGGTTACAGAGCGGACACAAAATTGCTAATGGATGAACATCCCACCGAAATGAAGGAGGGGGCCATTTCTTTTGTTATTTTCTTTTGTTTGAATAGTAGCCCGGCTTGTAAGTCATTCGATCTTGCACTTTTTAGTAGAGACAAGCCATGAACATAAAATGATTGAAGGTTATGTCAAACATAAACCTGGATATGGAACACTGACTTTTCGCACCTTCTCTTGTCAGGGGCAACAATCGTATAAATTTTTTTTCAGAAAATTTCTTTTTAAAAAATCGTCATTTTCGCTCAATTTTTAATAAAACTTTAATTTTGGGTTTTAAAGTGTTTTGTTTTAAATTTGAAGCCCGGGTTAGGGTTTTTTTCCGTTCACTTCCTTTGGGTTTTTTCCATTCCATCTTGATTTTCTATTATTATATTGTTGTTATTTTTTTTTGCAGCTTTCTGGCAAACACTTTTTGACATTTTGTACTTTTTTTAAAAAAATTCTTCAACCTCCCAAATTCAGCGTTCGCCGGAGTCTCTGCCTTCCCGGTAACACACATCACCCGACTTCAATGTAAAAAATGTAATGTTGTTATGTTTTTTTTGCATATCCGCCCCCATTTTTTGTGTAATGAACTATTTATTGGAAATCCTGCAGAATCGAGTTTTTAATCTTTTTTGTTTTCCCTGCCGGTATTTCAAGTTTTTCCTTTGGTAATACTCTTTTTTTTCCGTAAATGTATCTACAGTTATTGTTTTGCGGGAGGGCCAGCTGGATTAACTACTTCCGGTTCTTTTGCTACCGGGTAACACTGTCTGCATTCATGTGCTTTGGTGAAAGAACTAAGAAAGTTGTTTTTTACATATAATGGTCCCTACCGAACTGCGAAAGCGAAATTAAAAGGGTGTTTATTCTATTAATTTTTTTAAATATTAATTCCTTTTTTAAAATCGCACTTGCTAGTATTTTAGGTTTTGTGGCGGTGCAGTCGGGGGTTTTTTTGCGCGTTTTTTGGGTTTGCAGTGCGCAGGTGCACTGGTGTTGCATTTGGTGCAATCAGCTGCGTGCGCGTAGTGCTCTTTTGCTGCCCCCCGGGGCGTTGTTGCAAGGTTTTTTGGGTAAAAAATACTCGGTTGTCGCGTGCCAGGGGACTTCAGTTAAAATTTTTTTGGGTTTGGGTCACAAAATTTTTTTGAGTTAGGTTTTTTTTTTTAACTCTGTTTAAATGGGGTTCAATCCTGATCTCTGGACTTTTTAAACACAGGTTTGCTTTTTCTTTTAAAGGCCTAAGTAAATTTTGTTTTTTTGATAAATTCCCTTATAAAGTTTTTTCAAAGACGGGTATTAGTAATTTATCATTTTCTAGTTTTTAAATTTTTAAAAAGGGCTTTAATTTAAATTAAAATTCATATGGTACAAGTAAAGGGTTTTGCATAATGTCGGGTATTTTGTAAGGGACTTTTTGGGGGCTTCGAGAACCTCGGGGTTTTTTAAAAAATTTAAGGTGGTATTGCTATTGATATAGGTTTAAGGTGTGTATGTGCCACTGATCAGATACATGTTTTGTTGAAATTGTTAAAAAAATAATTAAATTGTTAAAGTGGAAGGTTTTGTTCATTTTAGAAATTATTAGTTATGGGTAACCCCCGTATCCGTAAGTAAAAATTTGGGCCTTTTGTAAAAAACTGAATCCATTTTAAAACCCACACCCAAAGGGCTGTGAGCAAAAAACACGGGCTATGGCTAGGGTTAAGGGTGATTACAGGGATACCTTTTCAGCCTTGAATTGGAATCTCACCTGGTGGACCGTCCCATCTACCCCGGACATTAGTAAATTTGTGCATGTAAAAGGGGGCCCCTTTGGGCATACGGTTATTTTATGGGATACAGGAGGAAAACCCCAGCTTTATTGAGGCAACCACCCCATCCCTTTATCCCGCTCCACCTATTCCCCCACCTGCGAGGCAAACGACACCCCCCCCCCCCCCGCCTTGCCCCCATAGCGCGCAACAAAATTTTTGGTTTCGAAGTGGGATTTTTTAAAATTCTTTGGGGATCCATGAGAGGGACCTAGTAAGGAAAGACAATACCATGGAGAGCCCCGCCCCGCTGATATGACGGTTGAGATATTTTTCCCCAGCCGATCCAGACGTGGGTGCCCAGAACTTTCAAGGTGTGTACCCTACAGACCTGTCAGATGAGAAGTAGTTTTGTCGGCCCATGGGGCCCTTCGGATTATTTGCAAATGTCCACCCAAAGTTTCATACATGATGCTGGGGCCAACACATCCACCCCGGTGCGCATTGCAGGACCAGTCCGGTAATTTGGTACTAAATGAAGTTTCGGGTACTTGGGCGTTGTTGCCGAATTAAATCTGAAGGGGCGTTGCCCAGGTGGACACCAGAAGGCCCCTCTCATCAGGTATGGGATGCGGCCCGGTTTTAAATGCAGGTCAAGGTGACTTTGAGACCATGCCAGGACGGAAAGGGTCCGGAATTGGGGCACGTAAAACAAAAATTTCACTGTGAGGGTTTTGACCAAGACTCGGGGGGCGAAATTGCAATTTTAAAATTTCGGCTGAGTCTAGAACAATATGGGCAGGTAGCCCGATATGGGGGGAGGGGTTTTCAAGCTGGTGGAAAATGAAATTTTTGGAGAGTGTCAAGATGCCGCCATTCAGGGGAAAAAAGAGGACTGGCTGTAGGATTACAAGGTTCGAAGCCCTAGGAAGAGGTACGGTTGGGACGATGAGATAAACGGACCATTATTCCCTGGGGAAGGGGTCAGGTCCCATTCCTTAGGGCAATTACCAAAGAGTTTAGGCGACTATAGGGAGCTCATAACTAAATGCACAATCGTTTTCGCTTTATAGAAAAAAGGTTTTCTTCGCAGAAAAAGTTCGCGGGTCTTCAAAGGGGGGGGAAAAACAGAGGGAATACCCGCGGATTTAAAAACGCTTTACGAAAGGGCCCCAGGGGTATGGGGATAGGCGAACTAAGAAGGATTTGGTCGGAATTCCGGGAGGGGCTCCGGGGGGATGGGAAATTCGCTTTGAGGTCGAATTTCCAAAGAGCCAAAAAAAGTTGAAAACATTATCGGGGGAAATTTTATACAAACAGGAATAAAGGGGGTCAAAAAGGAAACACAGGACAGCAAGACGTCGGGTACCGATGGGGGATTCCCTAGAGAGTGTGACCGAAAATGTTGTAATTTCCCGGGAAAAGGGCACAATGGATTAGTTTTCGGGCAGCGGTAGTAAAAATTACGGGTCACACCAGCAAACAGGGGCAAGAGGAAAGCTTGCCAAATTCTGAGCGGTTAAGGGCCGAAGTCCTCAATAAGGCAAATACAACGTGGCCAAAAAGGGATCAAACCCGGGGTATGGGCAGGGGAATGCTTTGCTTAAAAGTTGGGGCACTATGCTAAAATTGCCCTCAAAAGAGTGCGCGGTGAGAATGGGTCACTCAAGCCCGGAGGCCGGCGGGACAATGGGCCGAAGGTTTTGCAGCGAAAGTGGCTTTTAAACCCCAAGGGACAAGCTCCGCGGCCAGGGGGCGGCCCAATTAGGAGTAAGGGCCACGGGGTTTTCGGAATATGGGAGGAACATGGAGATAAGGGCGAAAATAGGGCAAAAAAGGGGGGGTTGTGGAGGGTGTATATGTGAGAGGCGCCATCGAGGGGTAGGTTTTGTTCCAGCGACACGGGGCAGCAAAGGACTGCTTCGAAGAGTGTCGAAGATGATAAAGGGAAAAGGCCGAAGCTTGTTCGGCAACCTAGGGGAGCGATGGGTCGAAAATTCTGATTTGGGGGAAAGGCGGGGTTTTCACATGAAGTGGGGCCAAGGGGTTTGGAAAACAGAAGTATGGTGGCCGATATTGGGATGAGGCGTGTAGGATTGATTTTCTGATGGGGGGAAGGGGACCGTTTTTCCCTGTTGAGAAAGGGGTTTGGTTGGATGGGGGGGAGAACCATGCAACAGTAGGGGGGGCAAGGGGCTAGAAAGTAACTGTCTTTGATGACATACTTTTACCCGGTGGGGGCGGAAATTTATGGGACGTTTTTTTGAAGGCAACGTTTTGTGACCTGGCTAGAGATAGTAAATTTTTTGGTTGAACCAGTAAGGCTTAAAAGAACGTACTTTTTTGGTAATGGCCTCCATTTGGTGGATAAATAATGGTCCGACATTAAGGTGGGGTACTAAACCCTTTCCATGGATGTGACCTTAAAGCGGGACCACACGTCGGGGCTGAGAGTAGAAAAGAATCGTGATGTTTTTGGGTGAGAAAAGAGCACGATTGGGGATGGCAATTTGTCCGGGGTCCGGAGGGGCCCTGCAGGACAGAGCGGGCCCTGTGCTGTCCAAAAGAGGTGAAGCCTGGGTGGGGGGGGTGCCAGCTCACTTGCAGGGACTTTAAAAAGGGGCACAGGGGGAAAGATGGTTAAAAAAAGGGGCAGAGGGGGAGCTTTTTGAAAAGCGGTGAAAATTTTTCCCAAGGATAAATGGGACTTTGGCCTACGGAGGACCCGAGCATCATCGACAGGGGTGACGCAGCACCAACAAACAGAGGCCGGGGCGTGTGCCTTTAGCATTTGCAGCCGAGGAAAAGTTGCTATAGGGGCTTAAAAGAAAGGTGTCATTCGAAGGCAATCCCTTGGGCAGCCAATTTTGGTTTGTCGGGAAAGAAGTCGGGGGCTGTTCGCCCTGTGTAGATTCAGGAAGGTGAATGTCTGGTAAACAAGAGGTTTTCCCCTGCCTAGGTAAGGGGACTGCTTGACGCAGTGGGGGGAATGACACCCCGCTCTTTTGTTTGACCTCTGGTTTTTTTTCAAATCCCCTTAAAAAAGGATGATATCCCAAACCGCATTCACATGAAAAATATGGCCTTTTTGAGATGACCAGGTCCCCTTTGGATTAAGCAAAGCAGTAGACTTCCAAAGGACAAGGGAGTAGTTTGCAGGATCTCCGGGGCATATGCCTAGTTATGTTGATGAATCATGTCTATACGCTGATTTTAGCGAAATTGAGCCGTGGGATGAGGTCCTTTAAAGGTGGGGGGGGGGGGCTGAAATTAGGGCCAAAAGTGCAATTTACCCCGACAAGAAACCTTTTGGGACACATATGTCGAAGGGGGGCGTGCCCCCAAACCCCCCATGAACATAGAAAAGGTTGCTGACTGGCCCGGCCAACCGGCGAAAAGGGAAGGCCTTTTTTGCGCCCGGATCATTACCGTCGCTAGGGAAAGACTGCAAAAAATTGCCCCCCCTTTTGGAGTGAAAAAAAGGGCGTTATTTTTTCATTGGACCCCAGCTGTCAGGTATTTTTGAGCCCTTGAAAGCGAAGCTTATGGTGCTGTATCATGCATCCGTAATGAAGGGGGTGAGTTTTATCTGGATGTGATGCTGGGTTTTTGGAATTGGGGGGAATTGTCAAAATTTTCAGTCCGGGTCGGGAAAGGGGATTGCCTATGCTAGTCGGTAAATAAACAGGCCGAGCAAATTATGTTAAAAGAAGGGAACTTTTGCGTGGTATACTTTGTTCAATATTTCAGGAGACCTTTTAGGGGGAAATTACAGGCGCTTTGACCCCCAAAGCCCCTGGTTGGCTTTTCTTTAAAGGCCTAACGGAAAGGGTTGCGAGGTGGATAGGATACTTGCAGAGTACCATTTCGCAATCCAGTACAGGCCAGGCGACTCCAATCTCACTGTGATGCCCCTCCAGGTGCGAGGCCCAGGGTTTTTTGATGAGCAACGTTGACCCCGGACCTTTTTAGTGCGGTCCCTGCAAAAAGTGCCGGGAAATGGAAACAATTCTTTTGGCAAAAAGATGGGGGCCCGCCACAGGCAAATTTGGGCCAAAGGGGGCAACAAACGAAAGTGCACGATGTACAAGTAAAAGCGGGCACAGAGGGGAGGGCTCCAAGATTAAGCCTGGTTGGAGACCGTAACTGCGAAAGGGGGCAAGGCGAAGGAGGCTGACTCAACATAGCGGTGATTTCCCCAAACATTGGGGCTGGCTCAAAGCCAGATCATACACGTGGGCTAAGGTCCACAGCAAAGGGATATTTGGGGTTTTTTGGGGGGTCGTTTTTTCTGCATGATGGTGTTTTGTTTAAGAGGTTTCAAAAAAATGGTACAGATTTTACCTCAATGATTGTGCCAAAAGAATAAAAAACAAAATTAAAAGCAGGCCCCCGATATGTGTTAGCTGGTCACTTTGGATAAGAAGACAAAATACGGATACGCAGAATACTATTGGTTTCAGTGAGAGATGTGTTAAACTCCATGTCCGGGGCTTTCGATGTTTTCAGCAATGCAGACCCCCGAAAACGCCGAGAGCTCCAATGGGACACTTTCCAAGTGGGCCCCCCTGGGGCCGTGGCTATTGAAACCTTTGGGTTTCCCCTACCCTAACAGAAATGGGAAAGGTAGTCATGGTATTAGACCATTTTACAAAGTGGGGGAGGTGCTTTCCGGGGCAGTGAGCTGCTGAGTCGTGCGCTGGAAAAAATTTCAAATGAGTTTATTTCACGTTGGGGGGCCCCTTTGTTCATTCAGATTTGGTAGACTTTTGAAAGTAAAAATTTTTTAAAGGGGTTTTGAAGCTTTTCAGTCGGGAAAACCGAACCACACCTAGGGGAAACCAAAGGCGAATGGCCAGTGGAGAGGTTCAAAATAGTCGATTAAGATATAAGGCCTCCCTTTTTTGAGCAAAATAGTGGGACAGTATCTGGGTTGTCTGGTGGAGCTACAGATCCTCACCCTGGAGTCACGGGAAATTAAAGCCAAAATGAGGTCTGGGCGGGAGGTTAGAAAGCCAGCAGACCTGGGGTTTAGGTATTGAGGGACAGCGACCCAATCTGAAGCGCCCATGTCCACAATAAGAGAGAGGTGCTTAAGGCGCACGAGAGCGCGGCGCTATCTGAATTTAATGCAAAGGGAGTAAGGACCGGTACGACATAAAGACCTTTCACTATTATCGGGGTATGTGTGGTGGTTATTTCATGAAAAGAGGAAGGGTTTGGCGTTGCCCCAACTAGAGAAGGATTTTTGGGGCCCTTTTTTGTGGTGCACGGCCTCACCTGTGACATTCAGAATACAGATTTCACCGGGGGGAACGAGGAGGGCTCATACAAATTGAAAGGTATGGGGGGGTTCAGAGCAAAGTGGTAAAGGCTCTATGGGTGATTTGGGAAACAGGCAGGGGTGTGGTAGGGGAGTCTTTTAGTAAGGAAATTAGGTCATGAAGTTGTAGGTAAAGGTTTAGTCTACCAGGTACAGATAAGAGGTTTTGGAACAAAAACTACTAGGGGTAGCCCTTTTTAGACTTTTTCATGGTAAAAAGCGAATCTTTTTATTCCCCTGGTCCCCGAGGTAAAATTTCCGTTGGTAAAAGTTGTTTCCCTTTTGTCTATTAAGGCTGTCATGGAATCGACGCCCAAAAGAGGAGGCCTACACGTCTACGTGTGGCGGGGCCGAAGATGCTGTATTGGAGGTATAGAAGATGCCCCTTGTTGAACCCCGCCCTTGGACCAGGCTCCCTTCTTTGGGACGTTATGTCCAAAACAGGTGCATACCATGGGCCCGTTGGGAAGCACGCTGCACAGCCGAAAAAACCTGTCGGTGCCAGGAACAAGGTGGTGGCACGGCCTTCTTTGGGGGAAACTTCAACCCCCCAAGGTACCAGTGG
Source organism: Mercenaria mercenaria (assembly GCF_021730395.1). Classification (NCBI taxonomy): domain Eukaryota; kingdom Metazoa; phylum Mollusca; class Bivalvia; order Venerida; family Veneridae; genus Mercenaria; species Mercenaria mercenaria. The sequence goes on along the minus strand of NW_026459220.1, from coordinate 29,659 downwards.
AGGGGGTGGACTTTTTGGGTTGGCCCAGAGGGGAGACAACCAGAGGGGTGTGTGGGCGAGAGTGTTGGGGCGAGGATGGTCTGAGAGCGCGAAAGGACAGGGCGACAATTACAGGCGAAAGGGTTTTTAATACTGAGGCTTTCTGGGGTCTACTTTAGTGTGGTAAAAATATATACATATATATGAATTCTTCTTGGAGTGCTATGGTTTTTCCAGGGCGGGGTTCAGAACCCAATTCAGGGGGCGGCCCATGGTGGAGGCTTGATTAAAAACCGGGGTGGCTGGCGACAGAAAAAAATCCCGGTTTTAATTTAAAGGCTTAAACATTTTTTTATTACTTAAGCATCGTCGGTGTTTTCGGGCCTTTATTTGTGGCATGCATCCAGTTTGTTTCCCGTATAGGGTTTTATCATTACTTTAAAAGGATGGGGAGCTACCAGATAAAATATATGGTCATGCCTGAAACTTTTGGGAATGATGAGGGTTGAACCTGAGTCAATTTTTTGGAAAAATTTTTAAATTGACCTTAGGTTATCCCCAATGCGGGGGCGTGATTTTCGGGCAGGGCAGGCCAGCGGAGTGTGGGGCCCGTTTAAGGGCTTGGCGCCGACCCCTTGACCCCCTTGCCAGGGTTACCTCGCAGGGGAGTCTTTTCCCGCTTACACAAATCACCCCGCAACATTTCGGTAGGCGATAGGTGTAAGTGCACAGGTAAAACCGCTCACACCATTGGGCTTGGAACCAGTTTGGTAGGACGACCCGTGCTCCCCACATCAGCTTAACCCATAGTAAATGCACCTCTCAGTTTTCTCGGGCTGGTCTCTTTCCCTGTCCTTTTGCTACGTCCCCTTTTTTAAAATACCTTACTCGCTGGATTGGATTCTGTGCAAAATCCCCCGTGCGTGATAGTTCCGGGGTTCCTACTTTAAACCGTTGAAAAAACCGCAGGTCAGAAGGACACCCCTTTAAATTTCTTGGGGACATTGGGAGGAGGTGGAGGACATAAAAGGGCCCCTTTTGGTCAGGGTGAAGATCAGTCTTTTTCGCCTGCTCCGTCCAACCCTCCTTGGGTACGCAAACAAGGTTAGCCCAAAAAGACGCCCTTACCCCAAGCTTATCCTGGCAGTGACTCGCCTAACGAACCTTAAAAGGGGTTGGGGGAAAAAATTGCTCATCTGTCACCGCAAACAGAGGCGTATTGAGGATCTTACCAAGACATGGTGATGCTGCGCTTCCCCAAAACGAATGGAGAGGGCTCGGATAACGTGGCCCTTTGGCGTGGGGGGCAGGGCGTAAAGTGATGTAGCCCAAGTCGATGGGGGAAGAGGGCCCAGGTTGGGGTGGAAAGGGAAAAAGTCCAAAACTTTTGTCAGTGGGAAAGAATCTAAACATACCAAAAAAACTGAAAGTAACTGTAACGTAAATTAACATAATTTTAAAGTTTTATTAATAAAACCCGGGGGTGGAATCCTAGAATCTTCCGCAACATGTGATCTCAATAAGCATTTAGTCAGAAGATGAAAGAATTTCCCATCAGAGTATAAAACATTCCTAGCCAGAAATGATGGCATTTTTGAAATTTCTTTTTAATGTGAAAGAACTGAAATATTACCGGGGTGAAAAAATAGTGAAATTTAAAAAAACACTTGTAACCGGGGATTTATCATTGAAAGTAAAATTTAAGTAGAACTCACGTTGAAATGATTTTTAAAAGGAAAACAAAAAAGATGACAGTTTAATTATTTAGTGAATTCCGAGCGTGATTTTTTCAAAATTTACCTAAAAAGAATTTAAAGGCAAATTTAAAGATGAAAACGAGAATCAAAGTGCCAATGTGAAAATTGGTCAGGGAAATCTAGTATTGTATGTGTTCTGTGTTATTTATGACCAATTTTATTTTTTTTGTTAAATGTTAAAATTGTTTTTTAAATTAAGGGTCTGGGTTTCCTTGTACTGAATTTTAAAAGGGTTGCAGATCCCTTTTTTGATTTACTTTTCTAGTTCAAATTTTGCATTTTTTTAAAGTTTAAATGCAGAAAAGGGGGTGCTTCGTGTGGGAACCCCCGGGGGGTGATGTAAACCTGGGTTTTGGTAGTTTTCCTGTTTACTTCACTTTCGGTTTTTCCCTTCAGCTTGATTCTTTTATTATTTTATTTTTGTTTATTTTTTTTTGAGTTTACTGGCAAAACCCCACAAATTTTTTACAGTTTACTTTTTTAAATTTTGTTCAACCCCGCTAATTCATCGTTTCGCCAGGATCTCTAGCCTCCCCGGTAACACACCACTCGACTTCAGTGTAAAAAATGTACATTTGTTTGATTTCTTTCTACCGCCCATATGTATTGTGATTACTATTTATGTAAACCCTTTAGAATCGGTAGTTAATCATTTTTTTGTATTCCTGCCGGTAATTTTCAAAAATATTCTTGTGAATCTCAATTTTTTTCCCATAATATTAGCTAAATTATTTTTTTGCTGGGGGCGGGGGCGGGATTAATACTTCCCGGGTTTGTTGCTACCGGTAAAACTGTCTCTTATGTGCGTTGTTTAAGAAACGTAAAAAATTGTGTTTTACATTAAGGCTCACCTTTCCCAACTGCAAAAGCGTAATAAGGGGTTTTTCTATATTAATTTTTGCTTTTTAAACCCGTGTATAATCGTCCGTGTAGTATTTTTGGTTTTTTGTGCGGTGCTCGGGCTGCATTTTTGCTGCGTTGTTTTGGTTGAGGCAGCAGCGCTGCACTGGTGTTTCATTTTTGGGAAATCAGCGCAGTGTGCGTATGCATCGTTTGCTGCACACGGGGTCTGTTTCACGGTCTTGGGTAAAATTCGGGTTTCGCTGTGTCAGGGGCTTCAGTTGAAAATTTTTTTGGGTTGGGGGCACGAAAATTTTTGAGTTTGGTTTGGGGCTTTTTTCCTCTAGGTTTTTAAAATAGGTCAATTTTTTTATCTTGTGACGTTTGACACAAGGTTTGCATTTTTATTTTTAACTACTAAGTAAATTTTGTTTTATTTTCAAATTCCTTAAACGATTTTTCAAGACAGGTATTAGTAAATTTTTCTCTTTTTTTAGTGTTTTAAAAATTTTCAAAATGATGCTTTAATTTAATACAGAAAATTTTATAGTGACAAGTCAAAAGGTTGCAAATTTTGGGTATTTTGTAAGGTACTTTATTGGGTAGGGTTTCGAGAAAATCAGGGGTATTTTAATAAATTTAAGGTAGTGTATATGCTATTGATATAGGTTTAAGGTAGTGTATGTGCCACTGATACAGATACATGCTCTTGTTGAAATTGTTAATAAAATAATTAAAATTGTTAAGAGTGGAAAGGTGTTGTCTCATCTTTAGTAGTAATTAGTTATAGGTTAACTCCCCTGTATCCGCTAAGTAAAATATTTGGCCTTTGTATATAACTGAAGTCCATTTTAAAACACCACACCCAAACGGCTGATGAGCAGGAACACCTGGGCTATGGCATAGGAGTTAAGGGCTGATTACAGCGGATACCGGTTGCAGCCTTGAACCTGGAATCTCACCCTGGTGGACCGTACCAGTCTAGCCCCGGACACTTAGTAAATATTGTGCATGTAAAAGGAGGACTCCTAGGGCATAACGGATTACTTCGATAGGATACAGGAGGCAAAATCCGAGCATTATTGAGGCAACCACTGCCACTCCCTATTTAATACCGCTCCACCTATTCCCCACACTGCGAGGCAACGACACCCCCCCCCCCCCACCCTGTGCCCCCACTAGCGCGCAACAATATCTTGCCATTTATAGTATTAAAAGCAGGTTTACTCTCAAGTTATTTCCGTTATTTTGATAAAAATGCTCTTAGTAGTTATATCTTTTAATGAATCCTGACAAAATTGTTATATAATTTATCTTTATAGGAATTCAGAACTGAAATAATGTAAATAAATAATATATTTCAGAAAAAAGACAAAAATATTCATTGTGGTTTATAAACAGCTATCGGTCCTTCTTTTTTTATCAAAATTACCGTAAAATGTTATATGTAAAATTATACTCATTTTTCAATAAAAAAACCCTTAAAACAACACTTATTACACTTTTGTGACATTATCCGCGATCGAATATATCATTTTCCTGAAGAAAAAAAATCAGTTTATGCAATTAAAAGGGAGGTAATCAGTAAATTGAAATACATTGTGCATATTTGTCGCATTACCGTGATTAATGTGTTATAATATTGGTAAGTTACAAGTATCCAGGCATTATGTATTTAGTTTAAAAGGTTCGTGGTCTCAAAAAGAATAACTGAGTGGAATCATTCATGGCAATTTATCATTAAATAGATTGCACATTCTGACACAGCTGGATTTGGTTACAAGTTAAACTAGAGCTATCACTAAAGGTGAGGAATGTACCTCCCGCATGCACTGACACAGTACATTGCAATTTGACGCACACAAGATTGCATAATTATGTGGACTGTATGTATATAGACTGTATGTATACAGTATAGTAACAAAAAACAAACTCCCGTAAATATGCAGAATATTTATCTAAAAGAATGTAACATGCACCATGCACAACTAGGGTTGGTACTGATCATTTGTGTGAAGTTTCATTAAATTGTGTGCAAGGGTTTGGTATATTAGGCACACACAAGATTGCATATGCAGACTGTATGTACATAGTATGTTAACAAGAAACAAAGTCCCATAACTGTGCAATTTTTGTTGCTGAAAGAACCTAACATGCCCCATGCACAACTACTGTTGTTAATGATCACTTGTGTGAAGTTTCATTAAATTGTGTCAAGGGGATGAGGAGAGATGGTGCGCACAAGATTGTGTCTATGTATATAGTATAGTAACAAAAAAACAAAGTCCCATAACTCTGCAAATTTATTTTCTAAAAGAACCTAACATGCTCCATGCACAACTACTGTTGTTACTGATCACTTGTGTGAAGTTTCATTAAACTGTGTCAAGTGGATGAGGAGAGATGGTGCACACAAGATTGTGTCTATGTATATAGTATAGTAACAAAAAAAAACAAAGTCCCATAACTCTGCAATTTTTTTTTCTAAAAGAACCTTACATGCCCCATGCACAACTACTGTTGGTACTGATCACTTGTGTGAAGTTTCATTAAACTGTGTCAAGTGGATGAGGAGAGATGGTGCGCACAAGATTGTGTCTATGTATATAGTATAGTAACAAAAAAACAAAGTCCCATAACTCTGCAATTTTTTTTCTAAAAGAACCTAACATGCCCCATGCACAACTACTGTTGGTACTGATCACTTGTGTGAAGTTTCATTAAATTCTGTCAAGGGGATAAGGAGAGATGGTGCGCACAAGATTGCGTCTACGGACAGACAGACTGACAGACAGACAACCTGAAACCAGTATACCCCACCTTACAACTTTGTTGTCGGGGGGTACAACAAAGTAGAAAGGAGTCCATCTCTATTTATTTAAGAAATAAGAATTAATATCACATGGGCGTAGCTCGAGTGATATAATAATACGCATCAGATGACAAACAATGAAGAGCAAATCACTAAATTTGATATATTATTTTGATTCTAACACGTTATGAAGGACTTTAAAGTACATCCTTGACGACATCCATCAAATGCTAGTATTTGCCTATTTTCTATTTTGTGTTGATTTCTTTTCCTGTGCGACTGACGTAATAATTGTGACGTCAGGAAAATGTATTGATTTATAAAAATACACAATAATCAGCTAGGAAAATGAATTCAGCTGTGTTAGAATCTGCGATAAACAACGGTTGACGCGCGGACTGGTAAGACAGCTGTATGAAGTCCATTATGACATCAGATGGTGGCATGACGTCCAGTTTATTATTACTTGGATAAATGAAGCCCAACAAAATTTTATCATAACATTTCAAAGACCATGTAAGAATAAAAATAAAGAAGGCTGTCTGGTGGTTTTCACCTGATTTATCACAGTTCAGAGCTCAGATGCGCTGGAATTGAACCAAAATGTTTTTTAATATATCTAATTAAAATGCGATATTTTTAACAGCGTGATTTATATAAAGACACGGGTGTGATATTTTAAGTAAATGTTTCTATAAATCTGACAAAGTTGTTTTACTCTTTGTAACTGCATGATGTGTGTATCATTCTGTATATTTTTGCAAACTAACGTAATTAAAAATATACTTAAATGAACAGTACTAAGCCGCGATTTATTTCCTACGTTAATCAACCTGTATTTATATCTGACAAATGAATATTTTATATTGAAAGAAAATTGACACCAGAACATAATTTAATCACACAAAGCATGAAAAAGTCTTACAGAGTTGTTACTGACCTATCATCCTAAAGGTCTAAAGTCATAGCGTTAAATAAAAATCAGCTAAATATATTCATGTTTAAAATGTTAAGGGGTGCGTATTTCACATGCATCAATGTAGTACATACCAAAATGGAAACTGCTAATTTGCTATTTATATCATATAAGCACATTTTTATTTGTCTTTCTTTAACATTGTTTACACTGATTCAGTTTTGCATTACTTTAACTGTTTTTATAGATAAACTTTTCAATTTACGGCATATATTTATACTAGCATGCATCATCATGAAAGTGTCTTAGACTAATGTCTAGTGCAATCACAAAAGAATGATGACGCGACGTCTGTAAGCAATCGTACATCCAAACATTCTAATATTTGTAGCCCCATTTTGGAAAGCCACTTAACTTCGGTAGAACTATTTATTTCATTTCATTTCATCAAATGCAATCGTTTTAGAGTACCAAGTTGTGTAAAAATGCTAATGATGTTCATCTTACATTCCCTTCATTAAGAAATAGACTTTGGTTTAGCGGTTCACATCTGGATATGAAACATATAGACGTGTTTAGCTTACAGAAGGCGGTAGTCTTCACATGCGCTTTAAATAAAAATATAAATTTGTAAACCACGATGGTGATGTGTATCTTATAACTACTAATTGAAATATTCAGTCTAATTTTACATATTTTGGGAGTTATACTTCTCAGGAACCCAACAGCAAATGATTTAATGTGGTGTCACAATGCAGTTTTCCCACTGGTCACATCCAGTAACATACACATTTACCATACTGCAACTGTTCCACCTTTATGTAAAGTCATAGCAATGGTACATAGGTTTATCGTTTATAATGCAGAAGCAATTTTAACATATACTAATGAGGTAGCCTGTCCAAATTGTAATGTACTTTGTTGGCTTAAAAACATATGTAAAAGTACATTTATAAATATTTTGTCTACAGTCATACATGTACGACAGACTAGCACAGTATATCATCTCACTGGTGAAATGCAGTCTGATATAAATATGTTAGATCAAAGTCGCAACACTATAAGAAAAAAAACATTAAGCAATCATACATTTTTTTCTCATTAATTTATATAATAGAATAATGTATCTCTAACAGGTAAACACACCCCAAAAAATGAAATTTAGTAAGGAAGTCGTTTCAAACATGCGCAAATGTTCAGTTTTATTCATCAGTTAAAAAGTATATTCGGAAAAGTACCCCCCTCTCTCACCCCACCCCTTCCCCACCCCCACCCCCCACCACACACACAACACACCTTCTTTCCAGATATCTTACCTTATCGGGATCAACTTGCCTTAGTTCGTGTCAGAACATTATTTCACATGCCAATTTCAAAAATGGAGTTCTAAACAAATGTTCTAAATGACTACAACAAACAATAAAATATGAGCTAGATACTTAAATATATTAAGTTTTTTATTGAGCAGCTTCTAAATGGGTTGAGGCATTGATGTAAATAAAAGTATTTGATATTTCATGTTTCAATTAGCTGTAATTTTGACATTTTACTAACAATATACTTTTCTAAATGAGTAAAAATATGTGCATGTAGTAATTTGAAACGTATTTGAAAAAGTAGTATGACGCTAGAAGATTTGGTTAGTGCATGTTGTCATACAACATCACGGTAGATCTACTAATAAAATCTCTCTGACCTATCCCTACAAGTATTCTTTGAGGGAATATTTCTGCATTCAGTTTTATATATGTTTCTTGTTTTTTAACAATTAGAAATGGTCTGCCTTTCTTAGCATTTTATATGCCATCCCTTAGCCTAGCTCTGTTGCAAAATAGTCATGAAATTTACCACTCCACATTGTTCTTCATTATGTTATATCAAGTAATATATCGCTGCAAAAGTATAGAAAAGTATTTACCGGTAATTCAAATTAAGATCTACGTATGAATTGATTATTACATAAATACGAGGTTTAGTTCGTATCCACAAGAAAGAAATATACAACATTTAGAATGAGCAAATATGATGCATCTCTCCCGTATGTGTGGACAAGTTTAAAATGACCTGAAAAGGCATTTATAGTCGGAAGAATTCTGAAGTGATATACGGTAATCTGATTATGAACAAATGTTTCCTCTTTTTTATAACACTATTTTATAAAAAATTTGTCTTTGTTTGAAAACAGTAGGTAAAGTTTAAGAAATGTGATACGTCTTTTTAGATAATTCATCCCTGTTCATACAAATTATTCCAAAAGTAACATTTCTTTGATATTTCTTAAAATAATGTAACTTTGAGAAGCTCTACATAGCCAAATTGTTTTGTCACCAGATTATTAGAAATTTCGAAAAGGGCGATAAAATTTTAAACGTTGCAGTACATAATCAATTTTTTTTTTTTTTTTGGTTGGGTTTAACGTCGCACCGACACATTTTAGGTCATATGGCGACTTTCCAGCTTTTAATGGTGGAGGAAGACCCCAGGTGCCCCTCCGTGCATTATTTCATCACGAGCGGGCACCCGGGTAGAACCACCGACCTTCCGTAAGCCAGCTGGATGGCTTCCTCACATGAAGAATTCAACGCCCCGAGTGAGGCTCGAACCCACATCGATGAGGGGCAAGTGATTTGAAGTCAGCGACCTTAACCACTCGGCCACGGAGGCCCCGTACATGATCAAATCATTTTTACGAATTCAATAGTCCTAAAGATGACGTCATAAAACAGTCTGCCCAGGCTTTCATGGTTGACTGATTCGAGTGTTCCATATCCAGAATTTATCTTCTGGTGTTCTTCTTTAAGGAATGTATTATCTTAAGTCTCTACTAAAATGTGCAAGGTTCGGCAAATATTTTTGGATTTAAAAGCCGGGCTATAGGGATCCCTGGCCCTATAATCTATTGTTAACGGATTGAAGCTATTGTTCTCTTTACTGTTAGATGGCCATCTCTTTCATTTAAGTTGCTCAGATATATGGACGGACGGACAGACAGACGGACACCGGGGTATAACATAATATGTCTTTTTCTATTTTAAGCTCGAGTGACCACTAGAAAGGGGCAAGTGCCACAATTTGAACAAATTTTGGAGACGACCTTATAATGGTGCTATTAACCAAGTTTAATGAAGACCCATAAAGCGATTCATGAGAAGAAGTCATTTAAAGGTATTTCTTTTTTATCTCTAGCAGCCCATAAACAGGATCAACTGCCCCTATATGAAGACAGTTGGGAGAGAACATTATAACAATGTCACAGACCAGATGAAGATCCATCCTGCTGTTTACAAGTGGATGCCGTTTAATGGTTTTCCTAGTCTTGCTTTTAGCTTTGAACAAGTTTGATAGAGGTCAAGATCAGGATGTTACTGACCAGTAGTTCAGAGGAGAAAACATTCAAATACAAGTGTTAATGCAGGACAAAGGACACAGGGCAGCAGAAGATGGACGCCAGACCATCCACCTATACTAATAGCTCACCCTGAACAAAGTTCAGGTGAGCTAACAAGAGCTGTCACAGGAGACAGCGCACTTGACTATTTCGATGCTGGATAGTGAAACTGGGCACATCTGAGGAAACTAGAGCTGTCACTGGAGTGTTTAATGACTCCAATTGTGGATGAAGATATTGCACAATAGCCTGAGTCTATGTCAAAAATATCAACTTAAAGTAATAAGAGAGGTAAAGATAAAATGTATCAAAACACTATATAAGTATATCCTAAGCAAAAAGGGGCATAATTAAATATTGGTGCCAGAGTTATGCAGCTTGTGTCATATTGTGTGGGTGATGATGCTGAACAACTATTTTAAGTTTGAATCAAATCCGATCAGTAATAACAGAGACAGAGTGAAAGTGCATCAAAACTTTACCTAAAATTCTAAGTAAAAAGGGGGAATAATTAATGAAAATTGGTGCCAGAGTTATGCACCTTGTGTCATATGGTGTGGGTGATGATGTTGAACAGCTATTTTAAGTTTGAATCAAATCCATTCAGTAATAACAGAGACAGAGTGAAAGTGCATCAAAACTTTAACCTAAAATTCTAAGTAAAAAGGGGAAATAATTCATGAAAAATTGGTGCCAAAGTTATGCACCTTGTGTCATATGATGTGGGTGATGATGTTGAACAACTATTTTAAGTTTGAATCAAATCCATTCAGTAATAACAGAGACAGAGTTAAAGTGCATAAAACTTTAACCTGAAATTCTAAGTAAAAAGGGGAATAATTCATGAAAAACTGTGCCAGAGTTATGCATCTTGTGTCATATGATGTGGGTGATAATGCTGAACTACTATTTTAAGTTTGAATCAAATCCATTCAGTAATGACAGAGGTAGAGTGAAAGTGCACCAAAACTTTAACCTGAAATTCTAAGTAAAAAGGGGGAATAATTCATGAAAAAATGGTGCCAGAGTTATGCACCTTGTGTCAGATGATGTGGGTGATGATGTTGAACAACTATTTTAAGTTTGAATCAAATCCATTCAATAATAACAGAGATAGAGTGAAAGTGCGTCAAAACTTTAACCTGAAAATCTAAGTGAAAAGGGGGGATAATTCATGAAATATTGGTGCCAGAGTTATGGCCCTTATGTCAGATGATGTGGATGATGATGAGGAATAAGTATTTCAAGTTTGAATCAAATCCATCAAGTAATTACAGAGACGAGTTGAAAAAAGATAAAGTGCACCAAAACTTTAACCAAGGTGGGGGCGCGGAAAGACGCCGACGCTGGGGCGAGTAGGATAGCTCTCCTTATACTTCGTATAGTCGAGCTAAAAACAATCTCTTTGTTATAATTGAAAAATATATTTGCAGTTTAGAACTATTTTCCTATTAAGAAATATCGCATGATATTTAAATGCTATAGAACTATGAACCTTACATTTCAGGTACATATGCAGCATGCATTGTGTTCTTTGTATAAATTCATGCAAATTAATAAATACCTTTTGAAGTCATAAACTGAAATAGCCTAAAGTCTGATTCAGTTAACAACACCTTCTTGGCTGATTCAGTTTGCAAGGGCATCTTGTATAATTCAGTTAGCACATCAAGCCTGTTTAATGTCAGGAATAAAGATGTTTTACCAGCACTGGTACTACCAATGGCATGAAAGCACAGCCTGTGATTGCCTGTAGTATTAGAGACTGCACTAATGTACTTATACACTGAACATTTGGTTTCTTTTTCTTCATCTGAAATATTAAACAAATGTACAAATGTTTGTATTTTTAGCCCAAGGAAAACCATTTGGACAAAAATCAGAGAAAAACATACTAAGATGCTACTGGTTGATTTTGGTGTAAAATGATCAAGTAAACAAGAGGGCCATGATGACCCTATATTGCTCACCTGTTAAACTTGGCCTTGGAATCATCAAGATAAACGTTCTGACCTAGTTTCATGAAGATAAGGTCATAAATGTGACCTCTACAGTGTTAACAACCTTTTCCTTTGATTTGAGAGAATGACCTAGTTTTTGACCCCACATGACACAGTTTCAAACTTGGTCTAGTAATCATCGAGATAAACATTCTGACCAAGTTTCATGAAGATAGGGTCATAAATGTGGCCTCATTAGTGTTAACTAGCTTTTCCTTGATTTGACCAGATGACCTAGTTCTCGACCCAGTTTTAAATTTGGCATGGGAAACATCAAGATAAACATTCTTACCAAGTTTCATGAAGACAGGGTCATAAATGTGGCCTCTAGGTTGATAACAAGCTTTTCTTTTGATTTGATCTGGTGACCTAGTTTTTGACCCCACATGACCCAGTTTCAAATCTGGCCTAGAAATCATCAATATAAACATTCTGTGCAAGTTTGTATCAAATCAAAGCATAAATGAAACCTCTATATGGCTAGAAGTGCCATAATAGAAAAGTTTGCCCCTTTCCAGGGCAGTAACTCTAGAACCCATGATGGAATCTGGTTCCGGTTTTCGAAAGGAACTGAGATCCTATTGTGACTTAAGTTGTGTGTAAGTGTGGTTAAATTCCAATGTTAAATGTCACTTCTATCGTGTTCACAAGGCAAAAATTAACAAATTTTTGCTCTTTCAGGGGTCAATCAGAGGCTGTAACTCTGGAACCTGGACATCATGGAATCCAAGATCAATTCTTGTTAAAGATATCTGTATCAAATCAAACCATAACTGAAGTCTCTATATGGCTGCAAAGGCCAAAATAGCAAATTTTGGCCCTTTAAGGAGGCATAACTCTGGAACCCATTATGGAATCTGGCCAGTTTTCGGAAAAAAACGAGATAGTACGCCAATACAAGTTGTGTGCAAATTAGATTAAAATTGACTGCAAAATGTTGTCTCTATTGTATTAACAAGCCAAAATAGCAAATTCTGGCTCTTTAAGGGCCATAACTCTGGAACCCATGATGGGAACTGGCCATTTTTTGAAAGGAACCAAACTATTACGCCAATACAAGTTATGTGCAAGTTTTATTAAAACTGATTGCAAAATGTGGTCTTTATCATGTTCACAAGAAATTGCAGACAGACGACGACGGACGAAGGGTGATCACAAAAGCCCACCTTGTCACTATGTGACAGGTGAGCTAAAAATGTTATCACATATATCTCAACCTGAACCCTTTGATTCTGGTGAGTAAAAAAAAGAGTATTTGTTAAATTAATGATACTGTAGTGTGTAAATGACATCATAAACACTAAAACCAAACTGCCATATCTTTTTCAATAGACATTCAATTTTATGAACATAAATAACTGGCCCAGGTTGATATTCATATAAAATTGACAGTCAGTTATTCCTACTTTATCAAATATATTTTAGGACCTTACTTTGCATGAAGTTGTAAGTAGATCTTCCAAACGCAGCAGCTAACATGATCAAGATCATAGGCATCGTTTTCCTAAATTTAAAAAAATTAAGACAAATGAACACATTTAAGTACAGGTGTCCTTTATGTACAGTAGAGAAAGTTTTACCACAAGCATCATTCACTGATGTTTTCATATTTCATGACAGACAAGAGCGCCGCCAAGCGGGGCAATATATGCCCGAAGGGTTACAGCAGAGGATGGCAGCGAAATTTAAAGAACTTGACTGTTGAAGCCCAAAGGACAGAAACAACAAAAAAGAAAAAATTCCAAAAAAAAAAGATTTCTAAGTCCACAAAAAAATTCTTACCAGGTAAAGTTATGTCAAAATACATCTAAAAACTGGACCTTTGACCCCTAATAGTGACCTTGACCTTGAAGCGAGTCATCAAAAACATGCGCTCTGCACGTCACCTCAGTGTGGTGAACATTTGTGCCAAGTTTCTTTGAAATCGTTCAAACAGTTCAAGAGTTACAGAGCAGACACGAATCACACTCTTATGACCTTTCACTCCTAAGTGTGACCTTGACCTTGAAGCCAGTCATCCGAAACAAGCGCTCTGCACGTCGTCTCAGTGTGGTGGACATTTGTGCCAAGTTTCTTATCAAGCAGTTCAAGAGTTACAGAGCGGACACGAAACAAACTCATATGACCTTTGACCCCCAAGTGTGACCTTGACCTTGAAATGACACATCCAAAACATGTGCACTGCACGTCGTCTTGGTGTAGTGAACATTTGTGTCAAGTTTCTTTGATATCCTTCTAGGGGTTCAAGTCACAGAGTGGACACGAAATTGCAAACGGACGGACGGATGTACACCAGGACCATAACATAACACGTCCCTTCGGGCGTATTAAAATTAAATATCAAACACAACATTTAAAATAGTTTTAGGAAACAAATTAAAGTATCTAGAAAATTTTATATTTTGCTGATATTTTTCAGAAAAATGCACAAACTTCTTAAAAAGTTTAAAGTATTATTGTGATAGCTACCTAGCTACCTCGTGGCAGATATATGCCACATTATAATAATGTTATCTTCTAAAATAAAACAAGAGGGCCAAGATGGCCCTAGGTCGCTCACCTGAGAAACACACCATAACAGTGTAAATATGTTTGACCTAGTGATTTCATGGAAACAAGAGCTCGTCGAACACGAAATGCCCCCCTTGATGCATTCAGTAATTGCACAAGGAACAGAAATTATTTGCTCACTGTAAACAAAAGTTTGACTGTTCTGGTTCAATGTGACATTGACCTTTGACCTACTGGCCTCAAAATCAACAGGGGTCATCTTCTGGTCATGATCAACCTCCCTATCAAGTTTAGTGATCCTAGGCCCAAGCGTTCTCAAGGTATTGTCTGGAAAGGGTTTAACTGTTCCGGGTCAATGTGACCTTGACCTTTAGCCTACAGATCTCAAAGTCTATAGGGGTCATCTACAGGTCATGACCAACCTCCCTATCAAGTTTCATGATCCTAGGCCCAAGCATTCTCAAGTTATTGTCTGGAAACGGTTTAAATATTCTGGGTCACTGTAAACCTTGACCTTTGACCTACTGACCTTAAAATCAATAGGGGTCATCTGCTGGTCATGATGAACCTCACTATCATCTTTCATGACTCTTGGCCCAAGCGTTCTCAAGTTATTGTCCAGAAACCGTTTTAACTGTTCTTGGTCAATCTGACCTTGAACTTTGACCAAATGACCTCAAATTGAATAGGGGTCATCTGCTGGTCATGATCAACCTCCCTATCAACTTTCACGATCCTAGGCCCAAGCAATCTTGAGTTATCATCCGGAAACCGTTTAACTGTTCCAGGTACTGTGACCTTGAACTTTGACATACTGACCTCAAAATCAATAGGGGTCATCTGCTGGTCATGATCAACCTCCCTATCAACTTTCATGATCATAGGCCCAAGCGTTCTTGAGTTATTATCCGGAAACCGTTTAACTGTTCAGGGTCACTGTGACCTTGACCTTTGACATACAGATCTCAAAATCAACAGGGGTCATTTACAGGTGATGACCAACCTTCCTATCAACTTTCATGATCCTAGGCCCAAGCATTCTTGAGTTATCATCCAGAAACGGATTGGTCTACATACAGACCGACCGACCAACAGACAGACATCTGCAAAACAATATACCCCTCCTTCTTCGAAGGGGGGCATAACAAATATTCTGACCAATTTTCATTAAGATTGGACCAAAAATGTGAAAACAAGTATTTTCTTCCATTTGACCTAGTGACCTAGTTTTTGAGCCAAGATGACCTACATTCAAACTTGACCTAGATTTGATCAAGGCAATCATTTGACCAAATTTCATGAACCTCAATTGAAAAATACAGCCTCTATCACATACAAAACATTTTTCTTTGATTTGTCCTAGCAACCTAGTTTTTAACCCCAGATGACCCATATTCAAACTTGACCTTAATTTCACCAAGGCTAACATTCTGACCAAATTACAGTCTCTATCGCATACACAAGGTTTTTCTTTGATTGAGTGACCTAGTTTTTGACCACAGATGAGACAAATTCTAACTTGACCTAGATTTCATCAAGGCAATCATTCTGACTAAGTTTTATGAATATCTATTGTAAAATGCAGCCTCTATTGCGTACACAAAGTTGTTCTTTAATTTGACCTAGTGACCTAGTTTTTGAACCTAGATGATCCATATTCAAACTCAATCTAGATTTCATCAAGATAAACATTCTGATTAAATTTCATGAAGATCCAGTATAAAATGCAGCCCCTATTGCATACACAAGGTTTTTCTTTGATTAGACCTAGTGACCTAGTTTTTGAACCCAGATGACCCATATTCGAACTTGACCTAGATTTTATCAAGGCAATTATTCTGACTAATATTCATGAAAATCAATTGAAAAATACAGCCTCTATCGCATAAACAAGGTTTTTCTTTGATTTGAAGTAGTGACCTAGTTTTTAACCCCAGATAACCCATTTTCGAACTTGGCCTAGATTTCATCAAGGTAATCATTCTGACCAAATTTTATGAAGATCAGTTGAAAAATACAGCCTTTATCGCATACACAAGCTAAAGGTTGACAAACAGATGACAGACAGACGCCGTACATCCAGCGATCACAAAAACTCACCTATTTTTTAAAGATCATATGGTATACCCATTTAAATAAAAGTGGGATAGGCTTAACATCCAACTTTTTTTTAGTCTTTCTTGGTCTTTTTTTTGTTTTAAAATACATTGTATCATAAAATTATTTAAATTCTAATAAAATTTCTTTTTTATACACCATAACACATACATTTGTATTTCAAATATGTAATGTTACTTCAAATGTCTCACTTTAAACTCTGATGTCACTTTGTTTTTTTAAGCTAAACAAGACCTATCATTAATGGCGATGAATACTCTCAGAGAGCAGCTTAATTGTAAGAGGTATTTGTATATTGTACAGGGAGAAAATGTATAAAGACGCACAAAAAGGTTGTGCAAAATTGATCACCAAAATTCACTGCTGTACCTTAACAAGATGGCCAAGATGGCCCTGGGTCGCTCACCTGAGAAACACACCATAATACACCATAACAGTGTAAACATAGACCTAGTGATTGCACGGAAAAAAATATTCTGACCAAGTATCATTAAAATTGGAGCAAACACAAGTATTTCTTTTATTTGACCTTGTGACCTAGTTTTTGACCCAAGATGACCCATATTCAAACTTTACCTAGATTTCATCAAGGAAATCATTCTGACTAAATTTCATAAAGATAATTGACCTAGTTTTTAACCACAGATGACCAATAACCAAACTCTACCTAGATTTTATCAAGGCAATAATTCTGACCAAATTTCATAAAGATCAATTGAAAAATACAGCCTCTATTGCATACACAAGGTTTTTCTTTGATTTGACCTAGTGACCTAATTTTTGACCCAAGATGACCCATATTCAAACTTGACAAAGATTTTATCATGGCAATCATTCTGACTGAATTTCATGAAGATCAATTGAAAAATATAGCCTCTATCGCATACACAAGGTTTTTCTTTGATTTGACCTAATGACCTACTTTTTGACCCTAGATAACCCATATTCGAAGCTGATCTAGATTTCATCAAGGCAATCATTCTGACCAAAATTCATGAAAATTAATTGAAAAATACAGCCTCTATCGCATACACAAGGTTTTTCTTTAATTTGACCTAGTGACCTAATTTTTGATCCCAGATGACCCATTTTCGAATTCGGCCTAGATTTCATCAAGGTTATCATTCTGACCAAAATTCATGAAGATTACTTGAAAAATACAGCCTCTATCGCATACACAAAGTTTTTCTTTGATTTGACCTAGTGACCTAGTTTTTGACCCCAGATGATCCATTTTTGAATTCGGCCTAGATTTCATCAGGGTAATCATTCTGACCAAAATTCATGAAGATTAATTCAAAAATACAGCCTCTATCGCATACACAAGGTTTTTTCTTTGATTTGACCTAGTGACCTAGTTTTTGACCCCAGATGACCCATTTTCGAACTTGGCCTAGATTTCATCAAGGTTATCATTCTGACCAAATTTCATGAAGATCAGTTGAAAAATACAGCCTCTATCGCATACACAAGCTAAATGTTGACGGACAGACAGACGACAGACAGACAGACGCCGGACATCGAGTGATCAGAAAAACTCACCTGAGCATTGCTCAGGTGAGCTAAAAAGATGAAAGTAGGTCAGTAGGTCAAAATCAAGGTCACTGAAAAACAGTAATGCAATGTGTGTTCAAAACTGTACGTGTTCCAGATTTTATGGCAATATCTTAAAATAGAAGGTCAGTAGGTCAAGGGACCATGTAATCTCTAAGGATCACCACCTTGTTATACTTAACAGCAAATGAAATATGTCAGAAAATTATTGAAGGTTTTTCCAAAGTAACTCTATTCATATTTCTTCTGAAACAAGAGGGCCAAGATGGCTATGCCGCTCACCTGAGTAACACACCATAACAGTGTTAACATGTTTGACCTAGTGATTTCATGGAGACAAATATTCTGACCAATTTTCATGAAGATTGGACCAAAAAAATGTGGCCTCTTAAGTGTAAACAAGCATTTTCTTTGACCTGACCTAGTGACCTAGTTTTTGACCTCCCATGACCCAGATCAGAAGTCATCCCAGATTACATGAAAACAAACACTCTGACAAAATTTTGAGAAAACAGGAGCAAAAAAAAAAATGGCCTCTAGAGTGTAAATAAGCTTTTCCTTTGATTTGACCTAGTGACCTACTTTAGTTTTTGACTCCATTTGACCCAAATTCGAAATAATCGAAGACTTCATGATAAAAAACATTTTGAACAACTTTCATGACCATCAAATGAAAAATGCAGCCCCTACTGCATACACAAGGTTTTTCTTTTGATTAAACCAGGTGACCTAGTTTTGACCCCTAATGACTCGAACTTGACCTAGAATTCATCAATAAAATCATCCTGGTCAAATTTCACGAATACTAAGTAAAAAATGCAGCTCTTATTGCACATACACAGTTTTTCTTTGATCTGACTGGGTGACCTAGGTTTTGACCCTAGATGACCCATATTCAACCTTGATCTAAATTTCATCAAGACAAACATTCTGACCAATTCTCATGGAAAGGATTTAATATTAGCATTTACTTGTTTGTTTTCTAATCCAACATTTCACAAATGTATTTTGCACAATGACTATGTAACTTTATAGAATTAAACTAATTCTCATGAGTTTCAAACTTAACCTGTGGTCTCTAGAGTGTTAACAGGAGTTACCTTCGATCAATAAAATAAAGGGAGGCTATTTGTCAAAAATTCACTCTAGAGATGTCAACCCCGACTGTCTGCGCCATTTGATCACATCAATGAAATTTGGAACCAATCATGCAAGTAGTAACCAAAATATGTTTATCTTAATTAAAGACAAAGGGAGCTAATTTGAAAACTAGAATGTGTCTGTAGGACACAGGATGTGCCCCTAATGGTACATCTGTCACATATAAGGGGAAATAATTCAAATGTTTGCAGACTTAAGGGGGTATAGCCCCAAAATACATTTTATGAAAAGGATTCATTATTCTAGGTCATGAGCTTTGAGCATCACAAACAAAAAATCCACAATTCCTGCTATTTCAAGGGCTATAACTCTGTAATAAGCACTGAGATTCCCAAGACGAATGGAAAGTGTGCAAGGTCACATCATGATAAAGACTCGAGCAAGATTTCATGAATTTACATCAAATACTTTTTGAGCTAGGCACATTATTAGGTGAAAATGTGCATCTTTGATTATTTCAGGGGCTATAACTTTAAAATTACAGGGTGGAGACAGCCAAAAAATAAGAGGTGCACAAGTTTATATCATGATAAAGACTTATGCAAGTTTTCAACAAAAATCAGTCCAGAGTTATCTACCCTGATAATCGGAGACCACCTGAAGACATAATCATTTGAATTTGAAATTTCAAACCAATCACATACACATGATTAGGACTTGTGAAGAAAGAAAAATACAAAATAATGTGAAATATAGCACGTTTTTGTAAATCAAGGGCACATTACTCTGGTCCTACTAAACTGATTTAGCTCTTTGAACTCTTTGAACTTTGAACCCAAGATCTTTTAGTCTTGCACATTCTGTGTAAATATTATTTCGATTAGTGAAGAAATGAAGTTGCTTGAGTGTAAACAAGAGGGTCATGCGGCCAAAAAATAAATATGTGTGGTTCCTGCTACATGGCCAAAAAAAACCAGGGTAGGTATATCAGTACATACCGATGCTTTTTATGTACCCTTTGGTTCTTAATCACTCCCTGCAGTATGTTAACCTTTTCATGAAATTTACTTGCTACTACATTGCTTTCTTCTTCTGATCTGTATATTTCTTTCATTCTTTTAATATTATGTTCACAGTAACATAGCTTGCAAAGTGAACGTTTGGCATGTGAAACAAATTAATCATCAGAGGACCTGGGGATTCAGGTTAGAAAAGTACCCGGGAACACAAGTCAAAGTAGCAGATATAGATATAGTTTATTTATGCATTCTGAATATTACTAAGTCCAAAACACAGGCCAGGAAAAAGGTCCCTCTGATAAAATTTTCAGGCACAGGCCTTCATCTGATTTAATCTGTACATTTTGTAATTAACAGTTCAAACTATATATATATTAAAAACTAGAATGTGTCTGTAGGACACATAGTGTGCCCCCCACCAGTACATTTGTCACAAATAAGGGGAAATCATTCAAATGGGGGTATAGCCTCAAAAAAAAAATGAAATGGATTCATTATTCTATACCATATACTTTTTGAGCTATGAGCATCGCAAACAAAAAATCCACTATTTTGGCTATTTCAAGGGCCACAACTCAGTTACATGTGTAATAAATGCTAAAATTCTCAAGAAGAATGCAAAGTGTGCAAGGTCACATTATGATAAAGACTCAAGCAAGGTTTCATGAATTTACATTAAATACTTTTTGAGTGAGGCACATAATTAGGTGAAAATGTGCATTTTTTGACTATTTCAGGGACCATAACTCTGGAAATAGGAGGCAGACCCAGATCAAGATAGGAGGTGCGTAAGTTCATATCATGATAAAGATTCATGCAAGGTTTCATGAATCTATATCACATACTTTTTGAGCTAGGCATGTCACAGGGTGAAAATGTGCATTTTTGACTATTTCAGGGGCCATAACTCTAGAAATAGGGGGCGGACCCAGATGAGAAATAGGAGGTGCGTAAGGTCATATCACGATTAAGACTCAAGCAAGGTTTCATGAATCTATATCACATACTTTTTGAGCTAGGCATGTCACAAGGTGAAAATGTGCATTTTTGACTATTTCAGGGGCCATAACTCTAAAAACAGGGGGTGGAGCCAGAAGAAAAATAAGAGGTGCGCAAGTTGATATCATGATTAAGACTCATGCAAGGTTTCATGAATATATATCAAATACTTTTTGAGCTAGGTGTGTCAAAAGATGAAAATGTGCATTTTTGACTATTTCAGGGGCCATAACTCTAAAAGCAGGGGATGGAGCCACACGAAAAATATACGGTGCGCAAGTTCATATCATGATTAAGACTCATGCAAAGTTTCATCAATTTATATCAAACACTATTTGAGCTAGGCGTGTCACAAGGTGAAAATGTGCATTTTTGACTATTTCAGGGGCCATAACTCTAAAATTAGAGGGCGGAGCCAGACGAAAAATAGAAGGTGCACAAGTTCATATCATGATAAAGACTCAGGCAAGGTTTCATTAATTTATATCAAATACTTTTTTAGCTAGGCGTGTCACGAACTTCGGATGGACACACGGACAGACTCCCATACGATTCATGTATTAGGTGGTCATTCCATTCTTTGAAAACAATAGAATGACCACATAAGGAACAAAGGAATTAAGTGGTTACGGAATGAATACAAAGGATTTCTATTGTCCTAGGTCACACCTCCTACCACCTAAGGTACCAATCGTGTGCGCGGACTGACGCACGGACAAGAGCAAATCTATATGCCCCCACGACTCATGGGGGGGTGGGGGGGGGGGGGGGGGGGAGGGGGGCACAAAAATACACATAGGATCACAAATTTCGATTATGATGTTACATCCGATCCAATTTAAAGAAGCAAATTGAACAAGAGCTGTCAGTGGACAGCACGCTCGACTATTCTCAGTGCTTGATAGTATAATATAAGCAATGAGTAAAACTTTAACATAACAATAAGCATATTTTCTTAGTCGAAAAGGGGCCATAATTCAGTCAAAATGCTTGATAGAGTTGTCTCCTCCTTTTTACAGACTGGGGTCATGATGGTAAACAAGTATGCAAAATATGAAAGCAATATCTCAATGGACTTTGAAAATATTTGGGGTGGTACACAAACTTTAACATTTGTGTGACGCTCATGCTAACGCTCACGCTCATGCCGACGCCAGGGCGAGAAGGATAGCTCCACTATTCTTCGAATAGTTGAGATAAAAAGGTAAATTTTGCATATATTTTATCATCATGGTAAAGTCTTATAGCCTAATATTTTCTTGAAGAGTGACTTTATTTCTGTGTTTAAATATTTAATATCTTTCAGTTGGAGGATATAGTTTAAGTTATCCTATTTTGCACATTGTCTAGAAGTGGAAGGGGTTTGGTGCCTTTGCATGCTTTTATTTTCGAAAAATGCCTCAAAATAAGAAGCTACTTTTACAACAGTTGTCATATTTTTCTTAAATGCAGACTTTTTATTGACTTTTTATTTAGACTGCACAAAGAAAATCTTGTAAAAAATGACAGAAATATCCAAAAACCACGATCGCAAAAACGGGTGACAAAATTTAAAATGAAAAATAAAAGAAAGCATTAAATTCTTGATAAAATATTTGTTTTCATTTTCATTTCTATTTAATACTTATATTTTCTGCTTATTTAAAGCATTTTTTATTGGGCCAAAATGATTTGTTATAGACCGTAATGGCCGATCGGCTCATTAGTCAAAATAACAATAAAAGTTAGGGTCGGCAGGAAAAAATAGTGTCGGTCAAACCGGAACCACACATATTATTTTATTTAGCCTGATGATCCTGGATTACTATTGAGAAAGTAGGTCAGTAGGTCACAGTCACAGAAAGTCAGTTTTAAGATCGGTGTGCAAAACTGTATATGTCATTAAAATTTCAAGGCTGTATCTTAAACAAGAGGGCCATGAAGGCCCTGTGTCCCTTACCTGACCTATTGACCTAAAGATCATGAAGATAGTTTCATTAAGATATGGTCATAAATGTGGCCTCTAAAGTGTTAACTAACTTTTTCCCGGTGACCTAGTTTTTGACCCCACATGACCGTGATTCGAACTTGACCTAAAGATCATCAAGATTAACATTCTGACTAAGTTTCATGAAGATATGGTTATAAATGTGGCCTCTAGAATGTTAACAAGCTTTTCCTTTGGTTTGACCTGGTGACCTAGTTTTTGACTCCACCTGACCCAGACTTGACCTTGACCTATAGATCATCAAGATTAACATTCTGACCAAGTTCTATTAAGATATGGTCATAAATGTGGCCTCTAGTGTTAACTAACTTTTCCTTTGATTTGACCTGGTGACCTAGTTTTTGACCCTACATGACCCAGATTCAAACTGGACTTTGTGATCATCATGATTAACATTCTGACCAATTTTCATGAAGATACAGTCATAAATGTGGCCTCTACAGTGTTAACAAGCTTTTCCTTTGATTTGACCTGGTGACCTTGTTTTTGACCCCAGATAACCCAATATCAAACTCATCCAAAATTTTATTCTGGGTAACATTCTGGCCAAGTTTCATTAAGATTGGGTCAAAATTGTGACCTCTATAGTGTTAACCAGCTTTTCCTTTGATTTGACACGGTGACCTAGTTTTTGACCTCATTCTTCAAAGAGTTTGCTAAACAGATCATAATTACATTTAATTGACCCGTGTCTACCGGTTATCGTCCATTTGAACAAAAACGTATATATCCATATGTCTCATAAAGTATCTCTTTACTTTTATTCTTTTCTTTTCAGGATTTCATCATCAATATTTGCGTAAAACATCATGTGGTTACTATAAAAAATTATCGAGTAACTTACAACCAAAGTTATCCCGGATTTTTCCTATCAATGCATGACGCTACGTATGTGACCCCCAGGGCGGGGCCATATTTTACCCTAGGGGGATATTCGAACAATCTTAGCAGAAGACCACTAGATGATGTCACATACAAAATATCAAAGCCCTAGGCCCTGTGGTTTTGGACAAGAGGTTTTTCAATGTTTTTCCCTATACAAGTCTATATAAACCATGTGACCCCCAGGGCGGGGCCATACTTGACCCCAGGGAAATAATCTGAACAATCTTGGTAGAGGACTACTAGATGATGCTTCATACCAAATATCAAAGCCCTAGGCCCTGTTGTTTTGAATAAGAAGATTTTTAAAGTTTTTCCCTATATAAATCTATGTAAATTATAAAAATAAACAAAGGGCCATAACTCACTCAAAAATTGTTGAACCAGTCTGATTTTCAGGGGGACACAACTAGGGTACCAATACATCATTCTGACAAAGTTTGGTCAAAATCCCCCCAGTAGTTTCTGAGGAGATGCGATAACGAGAAATTGTTAATGGACGGAAGGACGACGGACCACGGACACAGAGTGATTTGAATAGCCCACCATCTGATGATGGTGGGCTAAAAAAAAGGATCATCAAGTGATTTTCAGACTGCTAGTTGTTTTTAAATCCTTTTAACGACAGCTCAACAGTAGAGCTTTCAAAAACTGCTTGTTCTGGGTAAATCACCAACTATCCCTCCCTGAACTGCTGAAAGCTTTTAACATTTGTCACCAAGCTAGCTATAATAACTTTTGGACTAACCTTTTATAGGTTTCTTCATCCTCCTTGCCTTCATCAGTATTCTTAAAACTCTGCTCCTGAAATGTATATAGTTTCTAAAGAAAATAGTCTTTGTGAAATTAAATTAAGGTAGTTCTGCAAGCCTGATAAACCAAAGTAATGGTGTATTGTTTTCTTTTCCCAGATAACATATAACAAAGCCTGGACTCGGCATAATGAAATGAAAATAATTTCTGAAATTAATGGCAACCCATGAGTAAATTTATTAAAACGACAATGCTATATCTTTTTAAAGATAAAATATGTATGTATGTATGTATGTATGTATGTATGTATACAGCTTGTAGTCACTTAATAGTAGTGGGATGCATTAACAGCATGTCGGAAATGTTCAGGATCAGCCTGATTAACGATCAGGGGTGGCAGTTGATTCCATAAGGTAACAGTGTATGGAAAGAAAGAGAACTTAACAAGAGATCACAGAGTGATCTTGGCGCCCACCAATGTGCCATTTTTGAGTGTTCCAAATTTCAAGACTTATTGACTAGCTCAAGGTCAAATTTTCATTTCCGTACACAACACTGTGCATGTGGTCCAAATTCGAAAGCTGTAGCTTGAGAAATGTGAAAGTGATCACTAGATCAATTTCAAGGACAAAGTTCTTTGTACACAAAACTATGCATGTGCATCAAGCTTGAAGGCTGTAGTTTGAGAAATGTGAAAGTAGGTCACTAGGTCAATCTTAAGGTCAAAGTTTATTTCGGTACACAAAACTATGCAAGTGGTCCAAATTTGAAGGCTGTAGCTTGAGAAATGTGGAAGTAGGACACCAGGTCAAAATCAAGGTCAAATTTCACTTCAGAACACAAATCTATGTATGTGGTCCAAATTTTGAAGCCTTACCTTCAAAAAATGTGAAAGTAGGTCACTAGGTCAATGTCAAGGTCAAAGTTTATTTCGGTACACAAAACTATGCAAGTGGTCCAAATTTGAAGGCTGTAGCTTGAGAAATGTGAAAGTAGGTCACTAGGTCAAAATCAAGGTCAAATTTCACTCCAGAGTACAAATCTATGCATGTGGTCCAAATTTGAAGCCTGTACCTTCAAAAATGTGAAAGTAGGTCACCAGGTCAATGTCAAGGTCAAAGTTTGTTGCAGTACACAATCCTATGCATGTGGTCTAAATTTGAAGCCTGTAGCTACAGAAATGTGGAAGTTGGTCACTTGGTCAATCTTAAGGTCAAAGTTCATTTCGGTACACAAAACTATGCAAGTGGTCCAAATTTGAAGTCTGTAGCTTGAGAAATGTGAAAGTAGGTCACTAGGTCAAAATCAAGGTCAAATTTTATTTCGGAACACAGAACTATGCATGTGGTCCAAATTTGAAGCCTGTACCTTCAAAAATGCGCAAGTAGGTCACTAGTTCAATGTAAAGGTCAAAGTTTGTTTCGGTAAACAAAACTATGCATGTGGTCCAAATTTGAAGGCTGTAGCTTGAGAAATATGAAAGTAGGTTACTAGGTCAAAATCAAGTTCAAAGGCTTTCATTTCGGAACACGAAACTATGCATGTGGTCCAAATTTGAAGCCTGTATCTTCAAAAATGTGAAAGTAGGTCACTAGGTCAATGTCAAGATTAAAGTTTTTTTCCGTGCACAAAACTATGCATGTGGTCCAAATTTGAAGGCTGTAGCTACAGAAATGTGAAAGAAGGTCACTAGGTCAAAATCAAGTTAAACTCATGTCAAGGTTCATCTTTCCACTCAAAAATATACATGTGGTCCAAATTTGAATGTTGTAGCTATTGACAAAAAGATTTTAAAAGCTTTTCCCTATATAAGTCTATATGAACCATGTGACCCCCGGGGCGGGGCCATATTTGACCCTAGGGGGATAATTTGAACAAACTTGGTAGAGAACCACTAGATGATGCTACATTACAAATATCAAAGTCCTAGGCTTTGTGGTTTGGACAAGAAGATTTTCGAAGTTTTTCCCTATATAAGTCTATGTAAACCATATGACCCCCAGGGCGGGGCCATATTTGACCCTAGGGGGATAATTTGAACAAACTTGATAGAGAACCACTAGATGATGCTACATTACAAATATCAAAGTCCTAGGCTTTGTGGTTTGGACAAGAAGATTTTCAAAGTTTTTCCCTATATAAGACTATGTAAACCATATAACCCCTAGGGCGGGGCCATATTTGACCCTAGGGGGATAATTTGAACAATCTTAGTTGAAGACCACTAGATGATGTCACATACAAAATATCAAAGCCCTAACTTACAACCAAAGTTATCCCGGATTTTTCCTATCAATGCATGACTCTACGTATGTGACCCCCAGGGCGGGGCCATATTTTACCCTAGGGGGATAATTTGAACAATCTTAGCAGAAGACCACTAGATGATGTCACATACAAAATATCAAAGCCCTAGGCCCTGTGGTTTTGGACAAGAGGTTTTTCAAAGTTTTTCCCTATATAAGTCTATATAAACCATGTGACCCCTGGGGCGGGGCCATATTTGACCCCAGGGAAATAATCTGAATCATCTTGGTAGAGGACCACTTGATGATGCTTCATACCAAATATCAAAGCCCTACGCTCTGTGGTTTTGGACAAGAAGATTTTCAAAGTTTTTCCCTATATAAATCTATGTAAATTATAGAAATAAACAAAGGGACATAACTCACTCATAAATTGTTGAACCAGTCTGATTTTCAGGGGGACACAACTCGGGTACCAATTCATCATTCTGACAAAGTTTGGTCAAAATCCCCCCAGTAGTTTCTGAGGAGATGCGATAACGAGAAATTGTTAACTGACGGAATGATGGACGGACGGACCACGGACACAGAGTGATTTGAATAAAAACATTAATGTTTGTATGGATCTGCCTAAGGGAGTGGTCGTGCATATGGCATGTTCATCTCAATGGATACGGAGGGATTGGAATAGCTACGTAACCATGAACGACTTTGTAAAACATGAAAAGTCTAGCAATTGTTTGCCTGTCCTCGAGTGTCTGCCAACTGAGATCATTTAACATGTTTGTTACACTATCATAATATGAATATTGACCCTTTACCCACCTGGCTGCTCTTCTTTGCACCATTTCTATTTTATGTATGTTTCTTTGTGTGTTGTGATCATACCGTAGAAGCATACTCTAGTTGTGGCCTAACTAGAGTCTTGTAGGAAGTTTCTTTAATATTTTGGTTTTTGACTAGGAGGTTTCTGTGTAGGAAACCCAGTGATTTGTTTGCATTGTTTGAGATTCTATCTACGTGTGTGTTCCAGGAGAGATCATTTGCTATATCTACCCCTAGATACTTTGCACTAGAGACCACTTCCAGGATTTGACCGTGTAAAATGTAGTTGTGTGTAAATTTCTTTCTGTTTTTTGTTATGTTCATGACCTGACATTTGCTGGGATTGAACTCCATCTCCCAGACATGCTCCCAAGTTTCTAGTTTCTGGAGGTCCTGCTGTAGTGTGACGCAGTCTTGTTCTTTAGAGATTGTGAGGTAAACTGCAGTGTCATCTGCAAATAACTTGACTTGTGATTGTAAGGACTGAGGTAGATCATTTATGTATAATAGGAATAAGAGAGGGCCAATGACTGAGCCTTGAGGGACACCTGATGTGACAGGTACTTCGTCGGATTTCATTCCGTCCACGAGTACTGACTGCATTCTGCCAATCAGGAAGGACCTTATCCATGTGATAACCTAGAGTTATGATTCTTTGACAATGAACTTTGTCTCAATGGTATCTATAATTAAGTGAAGTTTCAATCAAATGCCATCAATACTTTTCAAGTTATTCTCCGGACAAGCCTTATTTTGTATAATAAAGGGAGATAATTCAAAAACAAGCTAAAGTAGAGTTATGATTCTTTAACAATGCACTTTGTCTCAATGACCTCTATGATTAAGTAAAGTTTCAATCAAATGCCATTAACACTTTTCAAGTTATACTCCGGACAAGGCTTATTTTGTAAAATGAAGGGACATAATTCAAAAACTAGGTAAATAGAGTTTTGGTTCTTTGACACTGCACTTCCCGTCAATGACCTCTATCATTTTGTGATGTTTCAATGAAATACCATTAATAGTTGTCAAGTAATGCTCCGTACAAGCCTTATTTGATAAAGGGAGATAATTAAAAAAGTAAGTATGGAAGAGTTATGATTCTTTGACACTGCTCTTTGTCTCACAGCCCTCTATCATTATGTGAAGTTTCAATCAAATGCTATTAAAACTTTTCAAGTTATACTCCGGACAGAAGTGTGACGGACAGACGGAAGGACGAACAAAGTTTCAACTACATGCTCGCCCTTCGAGGAGCATAAAAATATTGGTGCAAGAGTCATGCATTGTGTCATATAATGTGGGTGATGATGTGGAACAACTACTTCAAGTTTGAATCAAAACCATTTTGTAATAACTGAGATATAGTAAAAATGCATCAAAATTAACCTTTAATTCAAGGAAAAGGGGATATAATTCATGAAATATTGGTGCACGAGTTATGCACCTTGTGTCATATGATGTGGGTGATAAGGTGGAACAACTATTTTAAGTTTGAATCAAATCCATTTAGTAACAAGAGTTCATAGAACATGAAATGCCCCCCTTGATGCTTTCAGTAATTGCACAAGAAACAGAAATTAGGCCAAAAACAAGAGCTGTCAGTGGACAACGTACTCGACTATTTTCAGTGCTTGATAGTATAATATAAGCTATGAGTAAAACTTTAACATTACAATAAGCATATTCTAAGTCAAAAAGGGGCCATAATTCAGTCAAAATGCTTGATAGAGTTGCTTCCTCCTTTTTACAGACTGGGGTCATAATGGTAAACAAGTATGCAAAATATGAAAGCAATATCTCAATGGACTTTGAAAATATTTGGGGTGGTACGCAAACTTTAACATTTATTCTAAGTTGAAAAGGGGTCATAATTCAGTCAAAATCCTTGGTAGAGTTGCCTCCTCCTTTATACAGACTGGGGTCATGATGGTAAACAAGTATACAAAATATGAAAGCAATATCTCAATGG
>NW_026459219.1:0-66753 GCF_021730395.1 Mercenaria mercenaria | reverse complement strand
TTTTAAAATTTATTAATCCTTCTTTGAATTTTGTAGTTTATTTGGTAATTCTAAAAAACTTGAAGCAGCCAATGGACAATACTTATATCTATTTATATAATAGCATCAACTGACTCTATTCTCCAGCCACTTCCTTCAGAATTCCAATTATCAATTCTATTTATTATTTCATCAAAAGCTTGATGTAAAGTTTTTTTATTTCATTTGTGTTAATTATTTCTAAAGCCTTTGATTGAAAATAAGCTGATTTATATATTGTATCAGTTTTATCCATTTTTGCAAAAGTTATTTTTAAAACAACGTTTATTTTTATACCTTTTAAAGTTTTAAGTTCAGATTTAAGTATTTCATAAGAGTCGTTAATAGTTAAATATAACTGATTCTTTGGATCTTGTCTATATGTAAATTTTAATTTCAAATTTCTTATAATATTGTTTGTAGATCTCTCGATTTCCATCTATATATTATATTTAGAAAATAAAATTCGTTAAGCAAAAAAGGATTAAAAAATAATTTAAAAATAATTAAAAAAATATAAAATAAATAAAGTTTTAAATTATCTTTAAGAAGAATTAAAATATTTAAACTTATATCTTTTTCCATTAGTTTTTGATATTCCACATTTTACTCGGTTTCTCCTTTGCAGCACATTGTTATTAACCCAGAATTAATACCAAGGTCTTTAGACGCTGCATAATTGCTTTTATATGTTTTTTCTTCATTAGTATCACAGTCGGTTACAATAACTTTTTTAGGATTGTTCGAATATATTTTGGTCTGGGACAATCACATAATCTTTCAGCATTTCTTCTTCAGTTAATAGACAACCGCAGTTCCATTCAAATAAATTATTTTTTTAAAAGATAAGGATCTATAACATTTTGTAATTTATCAATGACATGATTTTTATATTCATCGCTAACTATTTGATCAAATTTTGTTTTAATAACATTTCTTCTTTTAAGAACTTTCTTATATGAATTATTGTCTGGATTCATTATTTTCTCCTAAAGTGCTAGATAATTTTGGCATAATCATTCTATCTACCTTTCTATTAACCATCTATATAATATACTTATAGAAAAAAATCTTTAAAAACACACCTAATTAAATTATATTGATTTGAGAAATTTGTTTATATTATCTATATCTTTTGAATAAGATTTTAAAGTCATTTTTTCTAAATTGTTATCAACTGTTAAAATTTTAATACCTTCTTGAAACATTCTGTTTAACCATTCTTCGTGTAATTTGTGTAGTTTTTCTAAATAATCTAAACCAACTTTGTTTTCTTCCGTTCTGTTTCTTTTTTTGGAGTCTTTTAAAACATATTTCTGGGTCGGTTTTAACATAAACAAATCCATCAATAGGGTTTTTTCCGTATGGTTTTATAATATGATCAGTTAAGAAAAGGATTGTATACTGCCCACTCGGGTTTTATACACCGTGTCGTGATGTTGTTTGGTAAAAACGTTACTGTTAGTTAAAAACAACGTTCAAGGACAGAAATACCATCAAACGTTTAGCAGAAGAATAACATTTTATATGACTATTTAAAGTTGTTTAGCTGAAAAGAAATAAATATTTGGAAGGTTCTTGAGCACAAGTCAAAAAGGTATATGAATTATAATCAGAGTCCATAACATTTTGCCATTCGGAATTGTTCTGGAATTATATTAAAATTAGGATTATATTCTTTAATAATATCTAAAAACGTACTTTTTCCTGATGCAATATTACCTTCAACTGAAATAAATTTCTCATTTATATAAAATACTTATAGAAAAAATCTTATAAATCTTTAATAATCTTTAATAACCTTTAATACAACTCTTCTTCTTTTTTACTTTTATATCCGTTAAGTTTAAATTCCTTCATGTGCATTTCAAGAGTGTTGAATAATTTTTTTCTTTCTGCATTTCTAATGTATTGTAAAAATATCCTGAATAACTTTATTTGGATCTTCTTTATTACTTTTCCAATCCGTGCTTTTGTTATAAGTTGTTTTTATTTTGTGATGAGTGTTTTTAAAATAAATTTCTTGTCGTCAAGTTTTAGTCTGTTTAGTAAATATGGTAATTACTGATGGAACAGCACCAGCAACTGCTACAAATACAGGAATAGCTGGAACAAGTGCTAATGCAGCTGAGCAACCAAAAATACCTGCTGTAATATATAATCCAGTACTTACTCTCCCACAAAATTTATAACTTTTTCTGTAAGCAGCAGCTTGTTTAGTTAAGTGAATAATTAATTGATCTATTATTTCTGTTCCATTATTATTAGAAATTAGATTTTTATTGCTCATTTATATAATTAAACTTTTTTATTTTCTAATTAAATTTGTTCAAGATCGCTAAACGGAACCCAACTATCAAATTTTTCGCTATAACCCTTCCATTTTACTAAAGCTTGTTTTTTCTTATAGTCTCGTCTAATAACTTTTTCAATTCTAAAAACTTCTTGTGTAGTAGGTAAAAGTTCTTGTCCGTAAAATGAACCTTGAATTATTTCATCATTTAAATCTTTAATAGTGTATGTTCTGGATTTGTATTATTAATTTTATAAATTATAAATATTTCCTCTGTCCAGTTTGGTGTATATCCTTTTTCGAAATGTCTTTTAAGTTTGCTTAAGCGAACTCGATCACCAATTTTAAATTTTGCTTTGCTCTTTGGTATCTTTAAATCACCATATAAATTAAAGTAAACAGTACCTTTATTTAAGTTTTTACTGGCTTCGGTTGGTGTCATTTTTATACTAGAATGTTTTGTTTTGTTATATTTATCAACCATATCCTGCAAATTATCTAAATAATACGCAAAAACGAATTTTCGACATACATTTGCATATAGAAGTATACTTCAGTCTCCCACGTAATCCCTTACTTAAATGCATAATTACTCCTCCTCTTCACACATACAGACACTATTTGTCACATGCATGATTATGACAATCTCTGCGTTGCCTATATAACAAGGCAGTCTGAAAGACAGCTAAATCCCCCGCCACTGCTATAGATAGTGAAAGGGTAAACCTTTGATTTTAGCTGTGACCTTGACCTTGAACTGACATGGCTGACTCATGAATTCTGCACAACATCTTGATGAGGTGATCATT
The DNA here is from genome assembly GCF_021730395.1 of Mercenaria mercenaria. Lineage (NCBI taxonomy): Eukaryota > Metazoa > Mollusca > Bivalvia > Venerida > Veneridae > Mercenaria > Mercenaria mercenaria. The sequence goes on along the minus strand of NW_026459219.1, from coordinate 63,633 downwards.
TGACCAAAGTTTCATGAAAATCCTTCAAGGGGTTTAGGAGATACAGAGCTGAAACCTTTGACCTTGAGTTGTGACCTTGACCTTGAGCCGGCATGGCTGACTCATGGGTTCTGCACATCGTCTTGATGAGGTGATCATTTGACCCAAGTTTTATAAAATTCCTTCAAGGGGTTTAGGAGATATAGAGCGGACACAAAATGGAAGGCTCAAACCTTTGACCTTGAGTTGTGACCTTGACCTTGAACCGACAAGGCTGACTCATGGGTTCTGCACATCGTCTTGATGAGGTAATCATTTGACCCAAGTTTCATGAAAATCCTTCAAGGGGTTTAGGAGATATGGACCGGACACGATTTTGTTACGGACGGACGGACGGAAGTACGGAAGGACACAGCAGGTACTGCCCGCAACATCACAATGTGTCAGTTGTAAACATGTCCTGGCATTAAAAAGCTGTTCTCATGTTTAATCAGTGAGGATTAACACAAATGGATTGATTAACTTTTGAAACCTTGAACAGTCAAAAAATCAAAGAAATGTTATTACTTAATGATCTCCGAAACTTAATTAAAAGAGCCGACTCGTGTCACTGAAAACTCTTCAACATCTCTAAAACATATAGCCAACTTGATCATTCTGGAATGTTTCATACACCACAAGCAATAAGTGATTACTATTGAACATACATGTCTATAAAATATACTAAAAAATTAGTAATATATAGAAAAGACCTTCGGATCTATTACCATGCAAAATCCTAAGAATTGAATCACGAAGCGTTTGACCCGGTTACATATGTATAAGACATAAAAAGTTATTTTACTCGTTAAATGCTTTTATGTTCTCTTGTAAAATTTTATTTCATAGAATATTCAGAATCAGTGACCCCCATATTTCGGTAGTTTACAAGTTTAAGCAAACACTGAACAATTCACCTTACTTTCCAGTTAATTGTAAACGTAGAATTTTTTGCATTTTGCCAGTTTCTTCGTTGTCATCTTATAACATTGGCTTCTGCCTCATTGCGTTGCCTGTAAGTCGCAATGCAATTTCACTAATGAATTTTCTTCTATTTATGTTCATTTCTATACATTTCAAAATGCTATATGCCACAATATCACTGAAATAAAGTAGCGGTCATTTCCCATCGAGCTCTTTGTGTTTGTTGTTTTAGAATGCTTATTAAACGAAATAACTGTTATGCTTTTTTTTGCTTGCTTACTGTATTTTTTGTCTCTAGAAACCGCGAGAATATGGGGGAACAGCTATATTTGTACTGACCCCCGGGCAACACCGGGTCATAGAAAAATTAAAACCTCATAAAATCTCTAATTTTTTTCCCTTTGGTTTTAAGGTCTTAATTGGGCCCTTTTCATCGAGCAGTCGCGGTGGGCCCCTGTACACGAAGGTATTTGTCCTAAACCCACCACCACTTAGGACCATTCCGTGGCAGCCGCAGGGGGTTTCCATTTTTTTGGGGAGCTTAATACGGGTTTTCTAAACCCTTTTTTGAAAATTGGAGAGGTTCGATTTTGAACTTGTGGGGAAAACTAAAACCCCCTTGTAGTTTCCAAAGAGCGGCTCATGTTAAAAAAATCCAGAACTTTAAAAGTTTTCCCACACAAAATTTAATGTTAAAGTCCCGTCAAAAACCCAGGTATAGCTTATCTGAGGGTTTGCATATTATGCATACATGAAAGAAGTTTAATTCATTTTTTGGGCGTGCGCATTTGAATGGAAATTTTTAATTTTTCTCTATTTTTTAAAAAAGCCTACAGCCTAGGGGTTTAAAATAGATCAACCGCCCCAAAAAAAAAAAACCCTTTTATATCTCTTGTAGAAAAAAAAATTGTGCTATTTCGGGGTGAAAAATGCAATAGTTTTTCATGTTCTAAGGGGTTTCCCTTAGTCGCACCCCGTTTTAACGGTTTGATTCCCCAATTTTTAAAAAATTCTACACGTTGGCGGAAAAAAGTCAAGTTTCCCCGTACTTATAATGTTCCCGCCATTTTTTTTTTCCCAAATGACAAAAGCCTTCGTTTTTCGGAAAAATTAGGGTTTAAAGTTGACGTCACTTAAATTTAAAATTTCTTTTCTTAAATTTGTTTTTTAAAGAAACAACTTTAGGTTAAAATCAAAAAAATGGGAAAAAATTTTTTAAGTCTATCGCACTAGAAAGTGAAATACCCACACAAAATAAAGGAATTAGCGAATTTTTTTCCCTTTTGAAACTACACGCCATTAAGGGTTTTTTCATGTTAAACGGGGTCAAAAAACATCCCATTTATTGCTCTAAATAAAGGGGGATTTTTTAAAGCGCGGGCGGATTTATTGATTTTATGAAAAACCCCCTCGAAACATTTTTTCTAGCGGAAATCGTCCCAACATTCTCTGTGGATTTTGTATATATTAGCATTTAACAAATTTTCTGCTGCCCTATTTGTTTTTCATATCGGACTGGTATTTTTAAAACTGGAAATGCCAACGGGGAAATTTCAAAAAGGGTTTTGGTCTGTTTGCCAACACGCGTACCCCATTTACAAACAAAACCACAGTGGCTATTGTTTTAAATTAAATTTAAAAATTGGGGAAGGGAAACCCTTTTAATATTCCTACGAAACCTTTAAAAAGTGGCGAAAAGTTTAAAATTTCCCCGGGTTTTAGTGAAAAAAAAAATTAGGGAAATCTCTTCACTTTTTTACATGGTGTTTATGTGTTGTTTTTAGTCAAATTTCTTTTTTTACATGAACTTAATTTTATGAAAGATATAATAACAAAAATTATTACTTTTTAAATGAAATCCAACGTTTTTCCCTATTTTTCTCAATAACTTTTTCCGGATTTATTTTTTACAAAAATATCTGTCGGCACTTACGAAAAAACGAACATTTCAAATGTAGGACTTTAGGGGAGGGCCTTTTTTTAAATTTTTTTTTTATTACAGTAAAAATTTTAAAATTGTCCTTTCCCAAAATTGAGCAAAACTACAATTTTTTAAAAAAATGTTTCCCCCCCTTTTTCCCGATAAACCCTTTCCCCTTGCTTTCCATATTCATAGGGCATTGAAAAATTTTTTTTCGAAAAAAAAAAGTGCACTACAGTGCCTAAAACAGGGAAAACTACGCCGCGCGAAAATGAAAATTTCATAAAGGGCCGCTGTTTTGCAGTAAGGTTATATTTTCATCGTGCATTTTACACAAAGGGAACTGATTAATTTGACTGATCCGTTAAATTTAAAGTTTTAAAGTGGGCATAATGTAAACCCAAATTTAATGAAAAGCTTTTTTCCTTATGCTATCACTGAATTAGATTTTTGCTTTTTTTTTTTTAGTAGGGATTTTTTTGTCTCGGGCATTTATACATTTTTTAAATCCTTACCCCACTTTTGGGCGAAAATCGGGAGCAAATGATTTAAATCTGTAATTTTTAAATAAATTTCATTTACCTTAAAGCTTAAATTTTATCAGTGCAATACTTTCCCCACAAACGCATAGTAAAACTATTTTTCTTTTGCATTAAATTATAAAATCTCGTTTAAAAAATGCACATACATTCTCTGCCCAGATTTGGGACTGCCCCTACTGTTTGTATTTGAGCCCCCCTTTAAAAAAAACCCTTATGGGTTTTTTTTTGGACCACATGGTTCCGCGCATCTGGTCAGGATCCTTTGCTGTTCGCTTCAAACCCCATCGAAATTAGATAAACTTTTGGGCGAACAGCAGGGACCCCTTCCCAACCCTGGGGGATGCGCGGCGGGTTTCGGGAATCCTGCTTCGCAAATTCCAATGTTGGTTTTTCATGGGGGCGCTGTTTGGGTTTTTTTTTTTCACAAAATCTTTTTTTTTCCCTTTGACTTTCATAAAAACTGATGGTTTTTTTCCCCTTTTTCTTTCAACATATTTTAAAAGTAAAATGAAAAAAAAATTTTTTACCTTTCGCTTTTCCCGCGGCCTACATTAGGGGGTACCGTTAAATTGAGGAGATCAAAATTATCCTTTTTTAACCACCCGAAAAATAAACGACTGTTCGTTAAAATACATGAATTGGCAGCAAACAATACACTAAAAAACCCAGTAAGCTTCGCACAGCGAGATGGGAAGTATGTTTTCGATACAGAAAAAAACCATTTGAAGAGAAACTATTTGGGCCCTTTCTTTTTTCAAACCCTCTATCCCAATAACACCAACAAGCCCCAAATAACGACCATTACGCAAACTATAACATCAAAGGGGGAAATAAATGGAGGAAATCGCCTCCTGTTAATATTTTTCCATTTTAAAAACTCGTAGGGTTTAACATACTAATTTTGGAACCCTAGGTTCGCGAAAATATGGGCCAATTTTCTAAAATATTACTGTAACGTATTTTTCCTGTGGGGAAAAAAATTTGTGGAAAAGCAGGAGTCCAAAGGGACAAACCTCTCCTTACCATTCTGCATAACGAAACTAAAAAGTCAACCGATTACAATTTTTTAGAAATCCTTGTTGAAATTTTGCCCGTTGATCGAAAATTTTTCACATTCACCAGCAATCAACAATTTGGGTGTTTTTGCATTGACCAAATTCCCGGGCACTAAATTTCCCTTAAGGACAGCTGTGCTTGTCCGAAGTTTATTTTTTTTAAAAAGTCCATTACACGCACCAAAGCACAAACTCCGCATTGAAAATCATTTTTTAATGAAAAAAGGGCCCCAGTTTTTACACTAACCTTTATTTTAAGATTTTGACCCCGGCCAAATTTGCATCTAAAGGGTGGAAAAACCAAACTTCAAACCTTTTTTAAACTGGTCCGGGAAAATTTTTTAAAGCTAAACAGTGGGACGGGGCATACGGCTGCGAAAATCGTTTTTCAGTTTCAATCGACAAAAAATAGAAACCCCTGGGGAAATTAAATGGTTTTTTAAAGACACCTGGGAAACCCTTTTTGAAGGCGAATTTAGGTTTCGATGGTAATTTAATTATACATAATGCCCCTACTTCACGTCATTGTATAGGTTGTCGGGCAGCTAATTAAAATGAGTCAAATGCCCTTTTGACATTTAAAAATGAAAGGGAATAGAAAACAGAGATATTTTATCAAGGGACCCCTCCCCCAAATAAAATTTTTTTTTGAGTATCAAACCAGCAACCCCTTTCGTTAACCCTAAGCTTCATGTTAAATTTTATCCATATAAAATAAAATTTTTATATTTTTTTTATATGCCATTTGAGATGGGGGAATTTAAAAAAACCATTGTTATGGGCAGGCTATTGAGTTGGGTTTAAAAAGGCAGTGGGAAAACCGAAAGTGACATTTTTCGAAAAACCCCAAAAAAGCATATTTTGACCCAATTTCCCCCTTTTGCTTCCAGCTGCATCTCCCTTTACCGTATTTTTTATCACGGGAAATTTTTCAGGTAATTTTTTCTAACTAATTGACTTTTTGAAAACCCAAACGTTTTATGTTTCGACGGCTCCCCCGGGAAATTTAAAGGGTTTCCCTACAAAATACTAATAAGAAGTTCTTACCTTAAAATTAAAATCCATTTGATCCTCCCTCCACCCCCAAAAAAAAAAACAAAAAACAGAAACAAAAAATAAAACGAAAAAATATTATTTTCCCCCCAATTTTAGAAGCAAATTCCCTTTTCCCCGCGTTTGCCTCCCCAAAAAAAAAGCGGTTTTTTGTTTTAATAAAAAAAGGGTAATTTAGGATTTAAACACTGGGAGAATAATATTAAGGGTAAAAATTTTCTTTACTGTTAAGTTTAAACTTTTTATTTATTGAGAAATTAACCCGAATATTCGACCGTGCATTTTCAGACATTGCCCTTGATTTATTTTTGGGAAATTATACAGGCAATTTAACCCAAAAACGTTCCATGAAAACCCCTACAAAAAATAACTCTCTAACTGCATCGTTGTGGGGTGCATACACAAGTTTAAACCCCTCTGTCAACCATTTTTTTTTTCCCTTTCCCTTTAATTTTAATCAAAGGGTGTGAATGCATGACGGAAAAAATTTTCCAAAAATTAACGGGGAGTAACTGAGGGGAAACCTTTTAAACGCATACAGGCCTTTTGGTTGAAAAATTCGATGTGCGGGCGCTTATTTACTGGCTGAGGGGGCCCTACGTGGGGTTTTAAACCCGCGACTGTGATTGACCGTTTAGAGCGCTTTCCAACTGTGCTACAAAACTAAAAAAACCAGATATGGTCAAAATAAAATTAAACTTTTTTTTCTGTAACAGATAAAAAAGCACACATATTTGTAAACAAATGTGAGCAAGAGGAAATTTAAAAGTTGGGACCATATGCAAAAAAAAACTGATATGTAGATTTTTTCAATTTTAAGTTAAAATTTTAAAGATAACATCAATTAAATTTACCTATCTTATGACACAAAACCCCTTTTTTTAGAATGCTATAAAAACCCCTTATGGGGGAAAAAAGACAACAAAAAAAAAAATAACGGCTTGCCGGGGGGGGGTTTTTATTGAAAAATTTATTTGATATTTGCAGATATAAAAAGCAATTTGAAAAATTGAAACTGAAATTCAAAAAAAATACTTTTCCCCAATTTTTTTAGGATTTGGCAAATAGCTAAGGACCGGACTGTTTGGTACAGAATATGAAGAATACAAATTTGTTTGTCTTCAAGGCAACATAGGTAGGGTATCAAAATTTGAATTTTTTTCCAAATTTTTTAAACTTAAATCTTCATGTTTTATTGAAAAAGTTTTATAAGGGCAAAAGTCATAAGTGTTTGCCCCTAGATAAAGACCCTAAAAATCACAGCTTGTGAATACAGATAAGAAGGAAAATGCAGATAACTACATGTTACTCTGCACTATTCGTTTACAAGAATGATATATTTTAACACTTTTGTTTCATGTAGTAGTCCCTGAGCCTGACTTTACAAAAGTCTCAAACATGGCGTGATTTTGAACTTCTTGTGATCTTGTGTAAACAGAAGTCATATTAGTCTCCCATTCTGGTCTTTTCCATCAAAGAAAAATGTCATAAAGAAAGCTGAAATGAGAGGAAATTCAGCCCTTAGAGGACATTTGTAAATTCAAGCATAAGCTTTAGCTTGAAAAAGGTTGTAATGTTAAAAAGATTAATGAATTAGTTAATATTATCTCTTACTTAACTACGATATCTGGCTATCAAAACCATTTCCTGTAATACACTAAAAGGGTCATAATGTTTTACGTTATAATATGGCTGCTGCCAAATGTTATGTTATGAACATAAAATTCATTAATTTCTTGTAATTTCCTTCTGTCAATAGCTGTTTCGTATATTTACCATAGGTCTGTATATTGGATTGACACAGTATAAAGTATTATAGAATGCATTCTTTATCTAACTTCCCTTTACGACACTGATAATATTGAGGCATACAGACACTAAATATGAAAATGGCGCGAAAAAAATGTAGTCTTATAAAGGCGGATTCAAATAATCCTCAGTTTTTCGTTTGCTCTGAAGAGCTATTTTCCTTATTATTATTATTTTTTTTTTTTGCATTGTTTTTGCTGAAATCACATAGCAGATCTATGCTTTATATGTAGGTAGCATTTTCATAATGAAATAATATAACAGAATTTATCATGTATACTTAGATCAACCACCAAATGAAGATTTTCTACATTTAAAATTAATATCTTTTATGTGTTTCAAACTTCACCATTAAGAGTGCTGGAAATACCAAGTGAATCATCAGAATGATAATGTCAAAGTTCGTGAAATCACGTGATAAACTGACCGACGATATTCCGCTTGAGGGCAAAGAAAAATATTTAGAGAACTGCCCATACATAAATCAAAAACGCCAGGAAAGTATAATGTATAGGAAAATTTACTTTTCTTATAAAGTCGTATGTATTTCTTGTTTATACTGAAAGGAATTAAACTTATCTTAACTCAGATGGCTTTGTTCTAATAGGTGTGATATATTTAAGATAAAAACAAATGTTAGTAAAAGGAGAAAATATAGAATCTGTAATATATCGTTATATTCTGCCATCTTTTCTTCACTGGAAATAAAAAGTAAAATTACCTATTGCCCCTAGGGAGCCACCAAACACAAACAGTTCATGCCATCCAATTACAGTCTGTAAATTTAGACCAATAAATCCACCAGCCACAGCCTGAACAGAAATATATATTACAATTACATCAATTTCGGTGTTCAAGTAGGTCAAAGTTTTTTATTTGATTTCCATTATTCTAAACAATATCAATCAGTTGGTATATTTGCTATGTCTAAAAAGCTTTTTAAATAAAAAAAAAAAACATAATATTGTTTTCATACTATTACCTCTAATATACAACTGAAGATTGCTCTTTATATCACCGAAACACATCTTGTAACATATTATTTACAAAAGCCACACACAACGACGCATAACTAGGAACAGTGAATAGTGGTATAACAAGTGCCAAAATACTAGTAACTGCTACAATTACGAGCAGCACTAGAAATGAGCAGGTATTACATTGTATATAAGGAAGACAAAACAGGAAATAGTGTATAATACAAGTGCAAACATAACTGCTACAATTACGAACAGCCATAGAAATAAGCAGGTGTTACGTTGTAATTTTACGAAAAAAGGTACAGAATCCAGGAACACTGGTTAGGTTAACTTCGTTACCCATCGTAACCCGTCGTTACATAACTGAAATACTGTTGAAAAAGGGCGTTAAACTAAAAAAAACAAAGCAGGTAATAGTTAACATTGGTGAAAACGAGTGCCAGTATAACTGCTACAGTTACGAACAGCGCTAGAAATGAGCAAGTATTAGACTACAAGTAATACACTTTCAGTACGCTGAAGAGGATGTGTTTTTGGAAACCTCTAGAAAACGAAACAATTGATTGTGTGATTAATATGGGCGGATAATTATTTGATAGTTATAGCTTATTTTCTTACTAGTGCAACAAAAAAATGGTCCCATCGTTATCACCATATTCTCGACACCAAACAATTTTCCTAATGTTGTTGGACAAATTGAGAACAACCCTGAAAGAAAATTTGTGGAAATGCTAATGCGAATGTGACCATATATCCTTTCTACTTAATACCAATAAGGACTTTGTAAAGGTGTTCTTGAAATTCGTAATAGATTTACTAGCAAATGACTAACGGACGTTTGGATGTTGTTGTATGTAATGAGTATAGATGTTTTATGCTTACTTCACGTTAAGTCTCGTATACCTTCAAAGTTTTGTTTTATCAGGGATGACCTTCTTGTCTTTAAACAAAATAAATGTATTATTTTGAATGAAGTTATATTATTACCACAAAAACTGGCGAATAAACCACATATCCATAACATAAATGCTGCTTTCCCAAAGGATTCAGTGAACATAATAGTCACCGAAAGACACGTGAAACAAGCAGACACGAATTTTACCGCAATCTGAAATGATGTTGTAAAAGTAAGGGCCAATGTCCTGTATTATAAAGCACAGTTTAGAAACCAGTGAAGTATATAAAGTATTGTTTCAGAAAGATATTTACTTCTCAAAATAAACGTAATGAAAACTCTTTGAAAACTAATGAAATTATTTCTCTGAATAAATGGAATGTCGTTATTTTTTTGTGTTTTATATGCGAAGCATTATATCCAAAATAATACATTTGCCAAATGGAAGTCATCTATAATCAGTTCTAAAGGAAACTGTCATATAAAAGCCACTTTATAGCCTATGAGATAGTTTGTACAAGACAGTAAACATGCATTAAATTATTATCATGACATTATGATTGTATGCGCATAAGTCCAACATTAGAAAATATATGTGATCATATTGACTCTTTTTTACAGCCATTTCATGTACCGTTGTACACGCAGTAAATACAAGCAGACCCGTTACTTGGATTCATTAACACCATGTTATATTTTCTGTTCCTTTGAGATCATGGATTTCATTCTATACATGTGCAATAAGCCTGTGCTAGTGGGGGTGAAAGAGTTGCATTTTCAATTTCCTCTCATCAACGGACTCTGACAAAGTCTGATATTATTTCGCTTGGTTGCATTCTATGCTTCTTAAAGGATCTTGTTGTTTTTAAAATTAAAAGTTCTTCAACGATTTCCCAAGCTAAAGAACATATATATATAAGTAATAAATGTAGTATGTGTATGTAATTTTCAGATTGGCATCGTGAAATATGCACTAGTTCTTCCGCGGAATACTAGGTAATATTGCTGTCCTAGAGTCGCGCATAATGTTCACTAGAGAACTCGTGCAGATTTCTCGACCTATAAATACTTACTTGGAAGCCATATTTGTCCACTATAAACCCCCAAACTATACGACATATTGAGTTTAAAACGGATGATACTGACCCTACTAACGCCAAGAAATGGTCATCATCTATGAAAGTCTGACCATATGCCTGAAAGGTAAAGTACACTTTGCAAACAAGTCATTTAGATAACATGTAACACTTCTCATTTTATTGATATAAGGTAGAGTATAAAGCTTCATGTGCTAAATTATTTATTGGTTTACTTCTCTTTCATTATATTCAAAAAGTATATAAAGTATATATAGTTCGAACTCTTATAAAGTGTATATAGTTCGAACTCTTTACAAATAAAGAAAAACTGTCATAGTGATTACGACTACAAAACAAAAATATATAGGTCACTAGGGGAATAAAATGACTTAATGGACCCGCACCGTCCTATCCCGTGTGATGAGAAAGAAACTAAAAGTGTACAGTAAAATACATATTTCCATATAATTATATAATTTGTGAGACACAATAATATGAAATAATGCACTGCCTCAATCGGTAATCCCATAAGATTTGAAAGGAACTGTCTAATGACAGCGCGGAAGGACACATTTTTTTAATTCAATAGTTAATAGCGAGCTCGAAGAGCAGGCCCAAAGGGCCTGCTCGAGAATCGAGCTTTACGGTAACGCAAGTATACTTGCACACTTGGTGATGGATTTAAAAAGTTTCGTCGGAAGTTTTTAAAAAGCGCACCCTAGCGGATAGGTGCTCACAGGAAGTACTTCTTTCCGGAGTGAATACAGAACTTCATTCATTTGCCTAAAAAATATTCATCACTCAACAATAATGAAAGAATGATTTCAAGTTGTTTGAAAAAACAACTTTATTTTAACTTAAAAGATCAAGCATCGGCCAGAAAATGGAAAACATGTCATTAATAAGCAGAAAGAGAACGCGATAATGACGTCACCGTGACACCGGCTTCCAATTAATTTTGCAACGTATGACATTCACTGTTATAAGTATGGTGACACTAAATGTAGACTTTTTCATGTGAATAGGTTCAATGATGCATGTATTTTTAAGCTTAATCCGATCCGATCTTTGAGCTCGCTTTGAGGCTTTGCCTTATTTCATATTATCGTATTCGGTATATCGCATATTACCGTAGAGGGATCGATTCCGTATCGTTTTAAAGTAGATTTTGGAATAAAAATAACACCGTCCATATTTTTACTGATGTGCAAGACGTTGCGGTTCCGACAAGTTATGTTGACGCTTATCAGGCACAAGGAAAAAGCGTATTCTTAAAAAAAATCCGAAATCAGACGCTCTGTGCACGTGCCGGAAGGACACATTTTTCTAATTGATACTGTATATCTCATTCGGTATATCACATGTTACCGTAGAGGGATCGATCCCCTAATATGAACTAAGGCAAAGCCTCAAAGCGAGCTCAAAGAAATCGGATTTAGCTAAAAATATTATGCATCATTTATTTGTCACAAAGAAACTATTCACTAGTCACAAGAATTCAGGAAAACCTATTCACTTGAAAAAGTCTACATTTAGTGTCACCATACCTGTAACAGTGAATATCATACGTTGCAAAATTTATGGGAAGCCGGTGTCACGGTGACGTCATTACCGCGTTCCCGTTTCTTTATGCTTATTAATGAGATTTTTTTTTCCATTTTCTGGCCGATGCTTGATCTTTTAAATGAAAACAATATTTTTTTCAAACAACTGGAAATCATTCTTTCATTATGGTTGAGTGATGAATATTTTTTAACAATTGAATGAAGTTCTGTATTTACTCCGGAAAGAAGTACTTCCTGTGAGCACCTATCCGCTAGGGTGCGCTTTTTAAAAACTTCCGACGAAACTTTTCAAATCCATCACCAAGTGTGCAAGTATACTTGCGTTACCGTAAAGCTCGATTCTCGAGCAGGGCCTTCGGGCCTGCTCTTCGAGCTCGCTAATAATCAATCATTTAAGCCTAGACATAAATTGATATGGTAATCATAACCACATGTCTATTATCAAAATATAAAATAATTGGTATTATTTGTCATCATTTTGAAAACTTTGAAAACCAGACTTAGAACAAAACTTGTTATCTCTTGTATCTCGTGTTAAGTAATCGCGTATCGTACCACTTTTATCAAAATATATAACTAAATGTATACCTTATACAAACTTATAGCGAATACCATACCTCCTTGTATAAGAAATGTAAAAGCCAAAACTATATTTGAATTTTTATTCTTAAACATTTCCCAAAGTACTTCTTTTACTGGAAGCCTTGATCTGAAAAAAAAAATGTGCGTTTGTTCTTTGACAAAATAATTACGTCTTGCAACATCTAAAATTACTCTTTTTCATAGCTATATTATATTGAAATCTATAAAACCAATCAGAGGTTGTTTAGTCCATTTGTTGTATGATGTGTTGAGAGGCTGTCATAAATATGATATATACGATAGCAGAAATATCAAGACATTAAACACAATCAATTCGTGAACAGAAAACTGATATTCTAAATTTTAATTTTCAAAAAAGATAACATTGGGAATATTCCAAACGAGGCCTTCATCTACTAATCAATTTACCCGTTCATATGTTCATTTCCGCTGCTACTGTTCAGTAACCGCTGGTTCTCTGTATCTTGTGTGGTTTTGTCAGAGCAGAAATGCCAATACTTTGACAAACAGCATAAACAGCAGCAAGAATTAGGAACAACGTTGGGACACGATCTAGTACTTCCTTATCTGTGAAGTATCTATAATGTTGATATAAGTTTAAACGCTTATTTCGTCTGTGTGAACAAATAAATTACGTAATTTTCCTGCTCACCACAACACGCCATATACCCGGATAATCTTAACTCTGTTCGGCGACCCTAACTCAGTGCCAACATGGCGGATGTAAAGCCGATACAACTTTGTTTTCTGTGTAATTACGATGTATAAAGGAACGTTCTGTTGTTATATCTATCTCCATTGACAAGTGTATATTTATTTCAAAATGCATCATGTTAAATATATCAACCCTGTGTTTTCAGGTGGAAAAACGACGAACAAGGCAACTTTTTCAATGAAAACTTTTAACAAAAAATCTTAAAAATACATCTATGCTTTTGATGCCTCGAGTATTTGTTGTTTGAAAGCAAAGATTAACTGCTTTATAGGCCCGTTTACACTATGTTGTTAACCCACTACATGTTGACACAATACATGTTTCAAATGTACTGACAGCGGGAAAAGGGATAAAAACCTAACTTTGAGTTGATAAAAACCGAACTCAGTTTACATGAGGAATGGATAAAACTTACACGAAATTGCGTGACGGATAAACACCTAACTGACTAGTATTCTATAGAAATGAATGAGTTGACATGTACATGGTGTGATTATTGTAAACATTACTTTATAAGCGGTATTGTGGGTTTAAGTTCCGTGGACAAGTGAAAAATGTAAGGATAAAAATCTTCATTAATTAATTTGTCATTAATTTTACAAGATGTTATAGGTATGCCCACTACAGTCAAATATTTTTTCATAATTTTAATATTACACACACACACACACACACACACACACACCCACGCACACACACACACTGTTTCAGAAGAATTGTGTTTGTTTCAAATCTTGTATATCGTATAGTGTAAGAGATTTTTATAGAGGTGCTAATGGAATATTTTTGAAATTGTTTAAATGGGATTAGATTTATGATTAATTATTAAATATGATATTTTTCAGACGGTAAATAGGGAAGAAAAGTGTGTGTGTGGTGTGGTGTGGTGTGGTGGGGTGGGGGAGTGATGCATGGACTGACGGGACAGGGGTGTGGGTATCCTTACATTTTCACTTGTCCACGGAACTTATAAATCCACTTGTCCATAGTCAAATTTCACTTGCTCTGATTTGTAATATCAAACCTTCATGAAAGCGCAAATAGACTGGAGATCGAGTTCTTTATTTAGGACAATGAAAAGAAAAGCATATCACAGTAACTGTGGTGAAAAATAAGCTGTTGAAATATTTGCCTTTTAAAGTTTATAAAAGTCTGAAATCGCGTTAGCAGTGTTCGGGATCTTTTGAGGTCATGCCTGAAACACTGCCCACGCAATGGGGCAAACCAGATGAATTCAGAGAAAGACTCTTAAAACGTTCCGACTTGTTTTAGTCATACTTGCGATCTCTGTGTGCTTTTGATTTTAATTTGGCTGACTACTGGCTCAAATATTTCCTTTGACAGTGACTTATTGGTCTCAGCAGTTGGAATTCTACTTACAAACTTGTCATAATACTTTTTTTAAGTCGTTTACGTTTCTGATGTCTTTAAATGTCCTTTTAGTTCTCTGTGTGTAACCCTTGTTTTCCTTTTTTAGTTTTAGTTACAGAATGCTATATGCTGATGATGCAAATATTTTTCTTCAGCTACTTTAAGTGGTTCTTATGTTCCCTTTAGCATGTATATGATTTCTTCTTTTATGTTTTTTTTTTAAAATGCATGTTGTAAAATGTGACTCTTCTTATTTTTGTGTAGTGTCAGCTAATCTTTTTTTATGTTGCTTTAAATGTGTTAAATCTGTATGTGGTAAATTACTGTTGTCCTTTTATTTGCTAGTACCTATGTGCTATTTTGTTTTAATGCGCTGTAACATGTATGTGATAATTTGTGATTTGTTTTCTATATACTTAGAGCCAGATGCTTTATTTGCTTTAATGTGCTTTAACATATTTGCATTTTATTACAGCTGATTTACTTATGTCGAGCTTATTTACATGGTTTGCCGGAAAATAGCTTTAAGCTAGTGTTATATGTTTATACTTATCCGACGTTAAATAAATCTTCTTGTATCTAAATCTTCTCTGATATTTTATCATAGTCACCGAGTTACAGTGTGCGCGAGACCTAGTCAAAGAACCCATTATCTTTAATCACCTCCATACACTTGAAGCAACACACAATCTAAATGATATTTTATGTTTTCCTCATTTTATACCTAAAAAAGTATGCTTGTCCGCGGACACACAGAATGAAAAATGCACTTGTCCGCCGGCAAAAAAAAAATCACGAGTCGGATAAGTTGGACATAGGAATCCCACATCCCTGCAGGGGTGGGTAGATCAAAGAACTTCGAGCATCAACAGTCCATAAAAAGCACAGACGAAGAGCCGTTTTCGTTTGGTTAGGTGTTTATCCATTCTAAGTTCGTATTTATCCAGCACTGTTTCCTATACCAGTTAGGAATTATCCGCAAATTTAAACCCACCTCATAATCAATACAATTTTTAAGCTATAATGATCAATTTCAAACTTTGATACTGTTAAACATTGTCAAAGAGATATTTATGGAACTAATACATTTAATAAGTAAGGTCTTACTGCAATTTCTGGTACTTTAAAACAGTTAGAAACATAAAACATGTTCATTTTGAAGACTTTTTGAGTACATTTTAATGAATTCCAGCCACATAATTGACATTTCCATTGAAATATTTAGTACACAAACCATGTTATCAATACAGGATATTATGACTATCAAAAGTTTTAAGGTAACATTGCATACTCACATAAAAACATGAAAAAAGACAAGGAAATTAACTACATACATCGTCTTTCTGTCAGCCATGTTGGCACTGAGTTAGGGTCGCTGAACAGAGTTAGGATTATCCGGGTACATGGCGTGCACAATCGTTATTTTACCTGCTCACTTCAATCGTCATTTTCCTGCTCACTACATTCGTCGTTTTCCTGCTCAATATATTTTCATGTTCACAAGAAGCCTATGTATCGGTTCAAAAATGAAAACACTTCCTTAGTATATAGTATCTTAACATAAAATGCATCGGCAAAACAATGTGCCATGCAAAAAACGTGACAGTGAATACGTGTTGTCTCCCTTTCTGTCAGAGTGTCGGTCAAGTGCGTAGAAAATATGTGCGACAAAAGCCGTAGATTGACTACCTTATCAAATAATTCCAATGCATCTTGTGTAGTAAAATGCCTAGGACACTTACTTCTGTCCATCTGAAGTCTTGACATCTGGTGTCAAATTGTTTGGATTTAAGTAAGCTGTGATAAGTTGATCGAAGACCAAAGCGCCACCGCCAACTCCGCAGACGATAATCCCAACGGCTAAAGCAGGTCGTTTTGGAATCCACTGAAATGATCAATATGCTCTCTTTTCATTTTGGTATTGATTTACCTTTTAATAAGAAAAAAAACATGGCAGACTTTGTTTCTATTTTCAGTGCGAAAGTAAGTTAGTGTCCATATTCTTCAGTCTCCTTGTACGAGTCAAGATTTAAACACCGCACAACAACTTAGATACAACAGAGAAAATTTATTTCTATGTACATGTATAAATTTAATTGCTTTAAGACCTATCGGCTGTTATCGGCTATCGGTGTAGAAACCCAGAACAACATGTTATGGTTTAAAGCACTTAGTGTAGATTTAACTTAACTTGGAAGCGTTTTGTACTGGTGGACCATACGCAATTGAGAAACCAAACTGCGTCAATGCGCCATATGAGAGTGCGACTAAAACTAGAGATTTCTTCACAGTAAAATAAGTGAGAGTCCAGCCAGTACTTCAAAGACAATAAAAAAAACTTAAGGTGAAACAAGTGGCACATCGTCTATCAACAATGAAAAGATTATCATAAGTATAATGTTTCAAAATATCTTTTACTAATTTACTTTTTCAAATCATTAACGGTTAAAATAATATATTTTGCGTATGCATTGATTGTCTTGAAGAGGCGTTATATCCAAAATTTAGATAGGTATTTAAATAGGCAGATACATTTGAACCATCATCGGTCATTTCCATTTAATTTTCAAATTAGAAGACAATGAATGTGAATACTATAGTATAACAGTTTACCAAAAGAGGGTACATCCAATGGCAGTTGCTATTCTAACACCAAAATATCTGTCTACAACACCCCCAGATACCATACCGGTGAGACCACATTGGCTGCATTCATAATCCACAGATTGTCTACATTTCGCAGTGAATGCTCATCTGTACGATTACGAAGGTACGATATAACGTAAGGTGTAAGGTTACCTGTTATTAAATTATGTTATATATAATAATTATACAAAATTCATTTGTTAAATTGTCATAAATAAAAGATCTACTTTAAAGTTATGTCATTCCTAACGTTCACTTTAATATGAAAATGTGTCTTTAAAACAGTTCGTGTTAGGTCTTCTCAATTCGCAATCTTTAGAAAAGTATTTTTGACATGTAAACCTGAGATTGTTTAATTAATTGTTTCGAAAACTAGTGCCGCCATATAAGTTTTGCGAGAATCAAGAAATGGAAACAAGTGTCTTCATAAATATCAAGCCCGCTTAGCTTAGCTTAGTAGGTAAGAGCGTTGGTCTACGGATCGCGGGGTCGTGAGTTCGATCCTCGGCCGGGGCGTATGTTCTCCGTGACTATTTGATAAACGACATTGTGTTTGAAATCATTATTCTTGCCTACCCAGCGGGGAAAGTACACATTTATCCGAGCACGCGCCGGGGACAGATATTCTTGTCTTTCCCTAGGGAAAAAGCTTGTCTAAAATAGCGTTCACTAAGGTGACGTCACATAGTACTGGCACCATTGTAACGTTATAAACTTTATAAATAATGTCAGGAAATACCCACACCCATTTGTCTCCACGATCTATTTTGAATGTGATAGGCAAGAAAAATGATCTAACATGTCTGCCTGTGTAAGACAGCTGTTTTCCCTACCCTCGGGACTGCATGGATAAAAAACCTCGCTAACCCGGTTTTTTATTCCACACTGTCCCTCGGGTAGGGTAAACCCCGTCTTAGAAAGGCAGGCATGTAAGATCCTTATATTCTTGCCTACCTAGCGGGGAAAGTATACATTTATCCGAGCACGCGCCGGGAATAGATATTCCTGTCTTTCCCTAGGGAAAAACCTTGTCTAAAATAGCGTGCACTAAGGTGACGTCACATAGTACTGGCACCATTGTGACGTCATAAACTTTATAAATAATGTCGGGAAATACCTAAACCTATTTGTCTCCACGATCTATTTTGAACATGATAGGCAAGAAAAATGATCTAACATGTCTGCCTGTGTAAGACAGCTGTTTTCCCTACCCTCGGGACAGCATGGATAAAAAACCTCGCTAACGCTCGGTTTTCCATTCCACACTGTCCGTCGGGTAGGGGAAACCCCGTCTTACACAGGCAGGCATGTAAGATCCTTATAGTCCTCCACCTCTGATTCATGTGGGGAAGTTGGCAGTTACTTGCGGAGAACAGGTTTGTACTGGTACAGAATCCAGGAAACTGCCCGCCGTTACATGACTGAAATACTGTTGAAAAACGGCGTTAAACCCAAAATAAACAAACAAACAAACATAAATACCAGTATGATGTAGTTCTTGAAGGTATCTGTATAATGATTTCAGCAAACTGTTTATATAATTTATACATTGCATTTTGTATATTTTGTTACCTTTACATTATATAGGACAACAATAATCCATAATTTGAATGTGTCTGAATTATAAATCAGTAATGACAAACCAATGTTCAAATAGTAAGTTATTATTTTTAAGACAATTTGCGTTTTACTTTTCAACATTTTGTCATTTTGCAAGCGTCAGTTTATATTATATTATTGATATTATAAAAACCGAATTGAAATAATTAGCTTGGTTGATGTCATGTTTTAAAAGACCCTTAATGATTTTATCAGCTATCACTCAGAATATTTAAGTGCCGGGGGCTGCAAAAAAAAATTTCCCCCCGTCTTTGTTCAAGTATCCTTTGCCCTCTGGGCCCCATGAAATTTGGTCATTTACAAAAACAAAGTTTCTTATGGACTTGTTTTTAGTCAGCTCGATATTATAATGAACACGAGCTATGCCAATAAGGAAAAACCCTTTAGCGAACGCGGATCGCGGCTGGTCTGGACCCTTTTGCGGTCGAAAATTTCACATTTTGGGTTTTTCTCAAGGCGCGCTAAAATAATAACAAAGCTTGTCATTTAGTTTTTGGAAAAAATTTTTGGTATACATACTGAAACGTAGAAATTTCCGAGGAAAAAAGTACCAGTACTCCACCTGGGATTAAAAATACGCGCGGATCAAACACAATTTTAAATATTAACTAAAAAATTAACCTATAACACATGCATTTTTTATAAACAAAAATGATGCAGAAATTTTTTTTGTATTTTTATCTTTAAAAAAACATATAAGGTTTTTTCAAACGCTTAAAGCTGATAACTATGGAAGCGTGGGGGCCACTTTGAGTTTCGGCTTATGGATTTTTTTAATTTTGATTTTATGACTTTCGACTTTTGACTTATGATTATTTTTTTGACTTACGAGCGCGTTTTTTTTCCCAGTGCATGCCTCATGATGGTGGACAAGGGATATAGACTAAAAAAGTTCTTTTTGTTTTATTTTTTTTTCCGTATTTTTTCCCCAAATAAAAAAATTTTTTTTGAATGAAAGAACAATTTTAAAGTGAATAGAAAGGAGAAAGAGGAAGAAAGGGGGAAGTCTCGGGGTTGCAAAAAGAATCTTTACATTTGGTAGTTGTGACAGGGGTGAACAAAATCATTTTAACCTGATCAGAAAGGGCGGGGTTTCGAATAGAACAGGTCCAAGTAATTTACGAAATTTCGCAAATTTTTAAAGAAGATCGTTTCACAACTTAAAGATTCTGCATTCAAAAAAGAAGGGAAATTATTTTCGCCGCCCAAATTTGGTACAAGGTGTGGATAAATTTTTTTAGGTAAAGAGTTGATTCTTTCACTGCATTTGTTCGTGTGTGTAGGGCCCCGGGGTTTTCCCTGTTTCTTGGTCTGGAGCAATGGAGCAATTCATATAAATTTTGTCGAGTTGATCCATTAATATTGGTCAATTGCCCTACACTAGTCTGCGTATCAGTATTGGTCTTATGAGAAAAATTTTTAATGGTTTAAAGGGAAACGACGGTCAAGTGGAATTTCTTTTTACCATTTTAACCCTCTTCTTTTTACAATAAAGTTGATATGAGAGTGACATAAATAATCATTTGACGGGAGTACGAAAAAGGGTTTATGTTCAAAGACCCGGGAAAAATCGGGTTTTAAACATTCAAAGAGGAGAATAAAGTTGAAAATTTTGTTTTTTTTTGAATTACAGGGGGTTTTGTTTGGGGGTTTGAAGTTACAAGCCATTTTTTGCTCATGAAAAAATTGTTGGAGCAGATTTTCCAATGCCCGGTTGCTGAACTAGTATGTAGTCTTTAAATAAAAAAAAACGGGCTGAGCATGACAAATTTGTCGAAAAAGTAAGGAAAAGAAGGGGTCCGAAAAATTAAACCCCTGGGGAAAACTCAGTTTTTGAGAATGCCTTTAATTTGATCCGGGGCAAAAACAACGCGTTAGTTTTAAGGAGAATTTGAAACCACATGTAAAGAGAACCTGTGATTCCTGCAAATTTGTTTACATAGTAAAGTTTGTCCCAGACTTTGCAAGGCCTTGCTTACTCCCGTTAAGAACATTTTTCCCCGTTTGCCCTTTTTGCTGCATTTCTTTTTGAAAAATTTCAAAAAAAAAAAACATATTTTGTATCGCCGCTATTACAAAAGCACCTTCCTTAACCCAGTATCCAAAGCTTCATTTTTTTCACTTACAATACAGCGTGTAACCAAATAAAAATAGAGGGCTTTTCCCTTTACTTAGACGAAACCCAGCGATTTTTTTTGTTTTAAAATATGGCTACGTCAATTAACCCTAAAGGGGGGGGCCCCGTGATCCGTTTTTGAAATTGTTATCAAAAAAGATAAACTTTGGTGCTATAAAAACTTAAACATAAAAAACCCGCGGTGCAAACCCCCTACCCAGACGCTAGAAATGACAGGGGCATGTGAGAAATTAGGGAATAAGTTGTCAACAAAAAATTGTTCCCCATCCCGTAATTCGACAGCAAGGGGGAAAATTTGAGGGATGAACACAAACGTATATCATTTTTTTTTGTGCAGCAGACCCCACTTTGCCCCTTGGGGGAATATCAAAGAAAAATTTGAGCGCAGTGTAAGTTGACTTTTCAAACCGGCTATTTGCGGCTTTTGAAAAAGGAAAGCCCCAAAATATTTACAAAACCCTCAGCGGAAAGGTTCAACGATGAAAATATGGTACATGAGTTTTTTCTTCCCGATGTACAAAACGACCCAAAAGAAAATGAAATTTTTTGACGAAAGGGGTTTAAAAACCTGAGTGGAAAACCCGTCGTATGGTAATCAACGAAAGGGAAGGGCAACAAAAATTTCAGCCCGGGACTCGAAAAAAAAATGTACCTAAATCTATAATAGGAATTGATGGAGTGGCATGCAAATTTTTTGAGGTGTACCCAATGCGATACATTTAGGGAAATTTTTGTTTTTCAAGCTTTAAATTCTACAATAATACGGAGACAGCTTACGACCAGGAGTTTTCTTGATTTAGATAACTGTCCATTATCGTTTCCGACCCGAAGATGTTTATAGAATTTGGAAGTTTGGGGGATGAGAATTTTTTCCCAAAATTTATCTCCACATCTGAACCCGGGAACTGGTTTTAAAAAATTTTTAACTTTAATGAAAACTGAGGATATTCGCTCTGGGAAAAAGATAATTTGGAATATGCATCATTTTGGTTTTAACAGTACACGTGTGATGAGGGGAAAATTACGTCATGTAGGTTATTACGCATGTGAAAGAATTTAAATCATAAATTTATTTATTTTTAAAAATATTTTAGAAGATTTGCTATATCTTCTTTTTTTTGACAACAGACCCGTTGAGAAATAAAAGAAGAATTTACGAAAAATTTCAGATAGCAGACCATTCAAAAATTTTTGGAAACGAGTATAAATAATTTTAAGTAATTGTTTTTTTGTTGTGAAAATTTAAAGGGCAAAAATTTTACCATTTAACAAGTTCAAAATAAATCATCCGGATTTTCATTAAATTGATCTTTTTAAAAACCCAGTGTTTTAAAATCTATTTTATTGTAAGAATTTTATTTTAAAGTTGAATTAAAATAATTTGCTTTGTTTTTCCCAAACCTAGGTTTTTGAAGCAATGCAGTTGATTGCTTAGTAAATATGAAAAAAATTTAAAAGCTATTTCTTTTTGTGGGCTAGGGAAAATTTTAAAATTGAATGTTTGGACCCAGTTGATTGTTTTTTGTAAAAGTCCCCCCCCCCTCCAACGAAGTCGCTAGACTTTATTTTTCTTTGTCCGTTACCTGCTAAAAAATTTTTTCGTCCCTTTTTTTTGGGTTTTGCCTTTGCCCAAATTTTTAAAGTTAGCATTTCTAAAGAAAAGTTTTCCCCGAAACGTCATTTTTAAGAAAGTTTTATTTTTATTACGAAATTGATGTTAGTTTTAATTTGAAAAGTACGGTTTTTCATAAGCAGATTTTGTTGTTTTTAATCAGGGTAAGATTATTGTTCTTAATCCGTTGGGGGAATTTATTTTTTTATATTTAAAAATTGGGGGCGCTTTACATTTCTATTGTCTCGTACTGAAATAAAAAATTTCCGAATGACCTTCTTTTTTGAAAAGAATATCTTCGCCCTTTGTTTAAATATGCAAATAAATCTTGCATACATGGCTTCATAAATTTATGCATAAAATTTTAAAGACTTATAAAGTGTCCATTTTTAAGTAGAAAACAGACGGGTATAATGATAAAGGGTATTGAAAAGGTTATGAAAATTTAGAAAAATTTTAGACCCAAGTATATGTTAAAGTAATATTTTGTTTAAAGGCCATAAGACATTTATGTTAAGGCTCATTAGCTGACAGTTCACTTTCTGCTTTTTTAACTTGAGTACTGTGAAAACTAAGTTCAATTTTTAGATAAAAAAAAACCCCCAAAAGACTGCGCTGAATGACATAACCCTTCTTTTAAAGATAATTTAAAAATCTTTTTCGGGTTGAATGGTGCATTTAAATGTGACTTTGGGTTTTTAATACGCCCTTAAAAATTTTGAAAACAAAAAACAAGAGGCGGAGTGGCCAAATCACACTTTTTCACAGACGGGAAAGGGTTTTACTGGGAACTTTCTGCCAAATTATTTGGAAAAAATGGCGGCAATTTATTTAGATTTCAAAGTTTTCAGTGGGCCACTTCTTTGACAAACAAGATATTTTTTAAAAATTTTTTAGTTGACGGTATCTAGGAAATGTGTGGGCATGTCGTTGAAAACTTGTCCGTTGCTAGTTATAACTGTGAATTGGGTCAAATTCATTTTTTCACCCCTGTTTGCGTTTGTCTCGCCCTGTGGGGATGAGGCAAGCGTATAAAAAAATCAGGCTTTTATTCGATCCCGGAAAATTTTTCTTAAATACAAATTTCTTGTGAATGCTATTTGCTGTTGCCCTTGCCGTCGTTACTTGCACTTGCCAACTTAATTGATGGGAATCTGAATTTGAGCTTTCGACAGGATCGTCAGATTGGCCGCGCCAGAGAAAACCAACCATAGGGGTTTGGGCCGCAGGATCCAGACCACCTGCGCTTTTCCGCGCAGTTGGTCAGGATCAAGGTTCACTTTCAAACCCTTTTGGAAAATTGGGAAATCATTAGCGAACAGCATGGATCGTGACCATGGATCATGGACCCGCCCCGTTGGCCCGGTTTCCATGCTGTCCCCCCCCACATTTGGGTTTTCTCAGGGCAGGCTCAAAGTTTTTGATCATTTGTTTAATACAATGTGAGAAATGGGGGTGGGGGATTAAAATGACAAGACAGTAAATTTTACCTATTTCACGGAAATTTAGCAACTGACAATAGCTATTAGCGGGGGCTGTTAGATTTACAAAGTCTGTTGATATCAATTACGTAAAAAAGCTTATTTTTTTTCATACTGACACTAATATTTTCAGAAACATTTTTTCTTCAGCTATCTCAACAGTCAGGGTTAAGATATTGAAAATTTTTTTTAGAAAGTGTACAAAGAGGATTTTTTTTTGGGCCCAAAGTGTTTTAAACATTTATTAAATGACTAAAAACGACTGATGCCAGTTAGTGGCATGTGACCTCCCACATTCCAGCCCCAAAAGGAACGTTCATTTAGGAAATGACTTTAAAAAAAGATTTTTTTCTTTTGGTTCTCTGGTGGTTTTGAATGTGACAAAAAAAAATTAATGACCAGTAAAAGGGAAAAATTTGTGTCATGAGAAGGGGGCTTCAGAGTGACAAACATTTGGCATAAATTAAAGTAATTTTTTGAACAACCCGTCTGAATGTTTTTCTTTACAGCATCTTTTTTTTTCTTGAAATGCGTGGTTTTCCAAAAAATTACCAACCATTATTTTTGGGAAAATTTTTTTTTTTTTTAAGCTTGGTGGCCAGTTTTTTTGTAATTTTTTTTTTTGGAAATCAAAAAAGTAATTTTGAGAAAATTTTGTTGCAAAGGGAAAACACTTTTTTAGAATACCCAAAATTTTAAAGGGTTTTTCCCCCTATAATTAAAAAAACGGGGGAAAATTTTTCACCATCGCTGGGCCAAGTTTTTTTTTTTAACCCTATTATTGAACTTTTAGTAAATGGTAGCCAAAAAGGATTTTATGTGAAATGATTAAAAATGGGGCCGGCAGTTTGGGAGGAAATCTTTAAATTTTCCCTTCCCCCCCATTTGAAAAAGGGACCAACAGCAAAAATTTTAAAACCTTTGGCCTCAAATTTGGGCCTTGCCCTTTGAGTTGGGTGATGGGGGTTGACCAACAGTCTACGAGGCAACATTTAGCCAAATAAAGAGCTTTTGCTGGCAAAGTACACCCCAAAAAAGCTCAAAATGACCTATGCCCCGAAGTTGCCCGCCTTTTGGATAGGGAGCTGCGTAAAATAGTCAATCTCATATGGTGAACTTTTAAACACCAAAAAAAAAAGTTGTTCATATTTATAAAGTTTGGCGGAAAAGCTCTATAATTTGCCCCCCTAACTGTGAGTTTGAGATGGAACCGGGTTTTGCAAAAGACATTTTGTTTTATCGATTTTTAAACATTTCTGCAAAATTTGAACAAGAATCCTAATGCAGTAAAGTTAGGGGGCCGGAAAAGATTGACATGCCCTTTGACTCCAGCTGTGACTTGACCTTTAAAGATGGGAACCTGGGTTTGGCATGGCACTGCCCACAAAATTCTTTAGCCAAAATAAGAAATTGCTCAATGTAATAAAAGTAGGGCCCAGGACAAAAAACCCTGATAGACTATGCCATACCCCGAACAACCATTTGGACAAATACTTCTTCGCATCCACAAGTGGGCAAAAAAAAAAATGACCGCCACCTTGTTTTTTATAATGAGGGTATTTTTTATTGGAATATTTTTAAAACTTCAGTAGACTGGGTTTTTATCCAAGGAATATTTCCTTTAAAAATCTTTTTAAAACAAAAAAAATTTTTAAAAAATATTGTCTGACGATTTTTAATATTTAGCCCCATGTTTTTTGTAAAGGGAAAAACTAAAAAAAATCCTCGAAAGGGTCCCCAAAAGAAACAAAAATTGTAAAATGGTCTTTGCCATGAAAAAACCCAACATAGTGGATTTTGGACCAGCAGGATTAGACCCCTGCACATCCCGCAAACTGGTCAGGATCCTACTGTTCCTCTCGAAACTATACAATTAGAGAAATGTTGGGAAACATATGGATCCCGACCAGATGCGCAGAGTTAGAACCACTTTTTTAGTTTTTTCATGGAGCGGCTCAATGGTTTTTATATTTTTTAAAACTATAAAGACCATTTCTTCAAAGTCTTTAATAAAGATTAAACAAATGTGGTGTCTAAAAGTTAGAAGGTTTCTCATATTGACCAATGCCTAGCTTTAACCTTTAAAAACCGGGGAACCCTTTTTTAAACTTCCTAGTTTTGATAGAAAACAAACCTTTGACAGTTAGGGGTCCTGAAAAACCCGACCTGAACACTGATTTAAAAAAAGCGTCCGTAAACAGCCAATACCAAATATTTTAAATATTCCCAAAGCAGGAAAAAAATTACCCCAAATGTCAAAATTCCATTGAGTTTCAATCCAGTATTGCACATGTTTTAAATTTCTATTTAATATCTGCATTGTTCTGAGACGACTTTCACACAAAACTTTAACAAATTCGTAAGTCAAAAAGGGGGAAAACTTGCCAAATATAAATGTCAGGTTGTTGGGGTTTTAACCCCGGAGGTTTGGTTATTTATCTAAAAATAAAAAAAAGATTCAATAATGGCCCAAATAATAGCTGTATGCTCTTTCACACAAAACTTTTGTTCAAAAGAGGGGGGTAATTTTGGCCAAAAAGCAGGTCAGAGATGGACTGGATCTATCAAATGTTTTAAAACCCCAAATACAAGTGAAGTTTTTAATTCAACACTACATTTGTTTTGGGAAATAGTAACTTGCATGTAAAACTTTTAAACGCATTTCTAAGTTAAAAAGGGGCAAATTTGCCAAAAAAAACATGTCAGGAGTTAGGGGGCTTGATTTGTGAGGTTTGGGAAACGATCTAGGAAAAAAAAAAAAAAAAGCTTCAAGCCATGTCCAAAAGGGGGGATAATTTGGGAAAAAAAGCAGGGCGGAGTTAGGGAATTTATATAAAAACTAGTTTTAAACCCCAAAGACACTTTGGGAAATTTTAATTCATACAGCATTAGTTTTGTTAAAAGTAAATTTCAAAAAAATTTTAACCCGGATTTTCAACCCAAAAGGGGGCTAATTTTCTCAAAACAGAAGAGTTTGAAAAATTGACCCCGTGAGGTTTGTAATTGACCCAGAAAAAGAAAGAAAAGTTTCACACTTTAGCCTTAGGGTTTAAAACTGTATTACTTGTAAGCAAAGGGGGTGCGCCGACCCAACCCCGGGGGGAGTAGAATAATAGACTATTTTCGAAAATTCGAGCTAGAAAAAGGACATTTTTTTGTCAACTTTTAAAATGTCAACAGTTCCCCTCAAAATTTTTAGAAAAATTTAACTAACTACGATTAATCAAAATTGTTTATTTACAATATCAAAAAAACTGAAAAAATAAGAAAGAACTTGCATTCTTATGTTTTCAAAAATTTTAAAGCCGGGTAATGTCTAATTTTTTTAAAAATTTCAAATATATTTAATCACATATCTGCATGAACTCCTGTCTTAAAACTGCTGGGTCTGTAAAAAAAATGGGAAACTGACATGATAAATTAAATTTGATTTTAAAAACAAAAATTAGTTTCCTGAAAAACACAGTGTAGAATTATGCAAAATTTAATAGTCTATAACTTTAAAAAGAACAAAAAACAAACAGAAACAGATTTGTTTTTAGTACATGACATTATACAAAAAAAATAGCCCTCGTGGGGGTGGGTGGTGGGGCGTCTCCCCTGTGCGTGGTGATGCTTGGACGTATAAACGGCTGAAGTTTACCCAAATATTTGCAATGTATTGTCCAGGTGAACCAAAAATTTGCACAAAACTTTTACCGAAAAACCAAAATAGGATAGGGGTAAGGGTAAAGCATAGAAAAACCCGTAAAATTTTTTCCCCAAAAACAGAACATTATTTGTTTTAATGAATTTAACGTTTAGCTACACATTTTTTTGGTTTTTATCCTTTTTTACTTTCTCTTGTATGAGCAACAACAGTTTGAAAAATATCCCGTCTCGTTCAAGGTGTCCTTTTTAAGGGTTCTTGCTACATGATTGTTTTAAAAAAGAAATTTCTGTTAAAACCTTTTTTTGGCCCTTTTATTTTTTGTTAATACTTGGCAGGATTTTTTACGGTTAATATTTTATGAATTTTAGCTTCAAAGGAATATTGTTTTGCGATTTTTTTTTTTTTAGCCACATTTTTGTGCTTTCGTTTTTCCCAATCTTCGTTTCTTTTTTATATTTTTGCCTTTTTTTTTTTTAGCTGGGGGGCTCTATCAAACCACTACTGATGATGAAAGCATTCATCCATGTGACAACCAAATAATAAAATTGATCAGTGTAAATATTAAATTGGTGGGAAGAAACATTCAATTTTTTTCATTTTGCAAATATTTTACTGTTAAAAAATTGTACAAAATACAATGATTTTTAGGAAATACTCATATTCAAGAAGTATTAGATTGTTTGAGTGTTATTTTAATTGAAAACTTATTACCCACTTAGAAAAATTCAGGTATTTAAAAGGTTCGAGAGGGATATCCGTAATATGAAACTATGGTTTTGTTTTTGAAATGGGACTAAGCATTACATTATACTATTTAAAGGACACTCCCATTTTCATAAAACTTTTGTTTCTTAAAATTTTCAAAAGGAACGATGCGAATGGACTGACAGAGGACAGATGAACCTTTCATCTGCCAAAAAAAAAAAAAAAAAAAAAAAAAAAAAAAACCCCTGCATGATTTTCCCAATATTACCACTATTCACCAATTTTTAAAGGTTTTTTTAAAGGGGCGACATTAAGGGAGTTCGAGGTTTTATAAACCGGGAGTGTCCCAATGGCGTAACATCATTTATCCGGAAAAAGTGAATAAAGCTTAGATTCCCCGTCGGAAATGAAAATCATTTTTTGAATTAAACGCAACCCCTAGGTAAATTTTTTGCAATGGCTCGTTTTTTTTTTTATTTTTAAATACAAAATGGGGATTAAAACATAGACACCTTAAATAATTTGAAATAATTTTCTTAAAATCAGGTGAAAAGTGCGGGTTTAATTTTAAACACGGTCAAATATCTGAAAAAAGCACACGGACCTATACTTTATTCATCAACCATAGGGCCCTGCTTTTTTACGTGTGGAATTTCATAAAATCTACAAGTAGAAAAATTCTCTTTTTGGAAAAAATTTTTGAAAAAATTTTGATTTTCCCCCAGACTCCCATTATGAAAAATTTCATGAGGCCATATCTTTCAAACCAGCTAGCAAAAATTAGACGGACCCTACTTTTTGATTTGCTGATTTTTCCCGGATAAAATTCTAATTGAGAAAAATTTTGACTAAAAGTGCAGAAAAACCTTAAAAAAATCTCAAATTTTTTTAAAGATTCCGTTTGAAAACATTTTCCCCCAAACCAGTGATAGTAGAAAATACAAACATTAAATTCAAAACAAGGCCTTTTAAAAATTTTTTTTTTCTAATAAAAAACATGATTTCCCCAGTTTTTGAAGAACACAATTATCCCCCCCAAAAGACCCGTTAATTCCCCAAAACTCAAAATAAACCCCGCGCAATGCAGGAAATTTGAGTTTTTTTTCAGTTTTAAAAAAAATTTTAAATGCTTCCTATTTTTTTCGAGTTTCAAAAATTTTTATTTTAAACTTTAATAACTGGTACAGATGAAAACGGGAAAATGATAAAGTCCCCCACCTTGGAATATTCGATACAATCGGGCAATACCGAAAACAAAAAGTTTCCACTTTAAAACACCCCAATGGGGGGAAAACAAAAACAAAAAAAGGTAAAATTTTGATAAATAAAGACTTAATTATTTTTATAAAAATTTATCCAGAATTACTGGGGAAAAGGGTGTTTTTTTGTGCAGTCATGCTGAAATATGAAGGCCGACATGGGTCATTTTCATTACTTGTTGGGAAAGACGTTCAGCATTTTTAGAAGTTTCAATATAATAATACAAGAAAATTTCTAAATGACAAAGTGGTCGAATTTTAAATCAGTCAACATTCATTTAGTCCCCAATTTTTA
Organism: Mercenaria mercenaria; assembly: GCF_021730395.1. NCBI lineage: Eukaryota > Metazoa > Mollusca > Bivalvia > Venerida > Veneridae > Mercenaria > Mercenaria mercenaria. The sequence goes on along the minus strand of NW_026459219.1, from coordinate 33,696 downwards.
CAGTCCCCTTTTTAGGGCCCACTTTGCTTATAAAAAAAATTTTAAAATTTTGTGAAGTTTTTTACAAATGTTAAGCTTTATTTTGAACCCACCATTGTTACAATTTGCAAAAAAAAAAAAGTACATGAAAAAAGCTCATTTTTTGTTTTGGGGTTTTCCCTCAGACCAGTATGCTTGGACCAAAAATAGCCAACACATAAATGTTGGAGATTGCTTCTCTTATACTTTTTTAAGATTTTTTTAACATGTATGTTGATTTTAGTAACATAACTACAATATTAGAGAATCTATAACAACAAAAACATGACAGGCCCATACCCTCTTTCCAAATTTAAAAAAACCAGAAAATTAACACATCTTTTGTGATAAAATTTTTTTTTGTTATTTTTTTTGAAATACAAATGTATAAATTTCATGTTTTTTTGTTGTACAAAAAGTACAAAAATATTCTGTTTTGTGATAAAATGAACTTTGAACGCATGTTTTTGCTTTTTTTAAATAAATAAATAAAAAATTTATTTAAAAAACAAAAACTGACTATGCGTGGGAAAAATTTTAATAAAAATATACGACTTTAAAAGCATACTTTCGCGTCGGTATTAAAAAAAATGTTTGAACTTATTTCGCGGTATTTCAATTTCGAATTAAAAACCCAAAAATTTTTTTTTAAAATATGAAAAATAACTTTTTCCGAGGAAAACTACGGGCATTATTGAAAAAAAGCAAATACAAATTTATGCAAACGAATTCAATTAATTTCAAATTTTTTTTCCGGGTTTTTAAAAATGGTTATTCAAGATACAGTTTTTCGTTACCCAAAAAAAAAAGGTGACGGGATCAAAATCGTTCAAAAAAAAAACCCCAACAAACCAGAGCTGATGTGCCATAAATAATGAAAAATAAGATCCAAAAGTAAGTTATAATTATTTACAGAAAAAACTTATAAAATCTGTCAAAATTCATTTATGTTTTAAAACTTATTTCGCATAAAAAAGTTTTTATAAAAACAAAAGAAAATTTTTGGTGGTCATGAAATTTATTCACGAAAGTCAAAATTTCCCCTGGCTCACCCAAAAAGTCTTGTTAAAATTTAAATTATATACAGTTAAATTCCCCCATAAATCCCACAAAAAATCCATTTTTTGAAAATATATGGGCGCAGTTTGTTTAGGGAAAAAACCCCTGCCCTTTTCAAATTTCAATCTCGTATAAAATCGTTTTTCGCGAAATTATTTTATTTCCTTTCTTAAATTTTTTATTTATGTTATATACGGAAGAAAATTTTGCTAAAAACCCAAAAAAAGTACACTTTTAAAAAAAAACGGGTCATTTCTGTATGGATATTTCCCGTCGCTCGCCGTATTTTAACTCGTATTTAAAATTTTTTGCGGGAATTTTTCATTTTTTTTTCGTATGTTAGTTATTTATGTTTCTATTATGATTAATATTGTTTAAAACCCAACAAAAATACCTTTAATTAAAAAAAAAAAGGTGTTTTTCCTTTTTTTGTTGTATTCCGGATTAAAAGTGTGGCCCCTCTCACATTATCAAGTCCAAAAAACCATTTTTTATGGGGTGCGAGTGGTCAAAGTTTTGTCCCAAAAAATTTACATTTTAAACAAATGGTTTAGTAACACTTTCTTCGAACGCTGCGATGAAAGAAAAAATTTTATTTGAAAATAATTAAACATTTCACAAAATCAGACCCCGGAAAGCATAATGTATTTTCAAAGAAAAAGCAGTGAAAAAAAATTTCCTCAAATTTGTAGAATATATAACATAGCTGTGTAATTTTTGTGTTGTTATGAAGCTTTCATCTAAAACAACCGGCAACAAATTTTTTAATAAAATGTCTCATAAAGTCATATAATGCGTTTAGTAAAAATGAATTTTAAATTTTTAAAACTTAAAAGGCTTCGGATTCGTAAAAACAAAAAAAAGAATGAAAATTTAAAATTTAAAATAAAAAAATTTTACGTTGTGGATTGTGCGTCCAAATATTTTTAGTACAGCATGGAAATATAATTTGAAATGAAACACCTGTAAAAATTAAAATTAATAAAACTAACGTGTCGGAAAAAGGCATAAATCGAACCCGCTTTTATTTTGACTTTTCATTTAACATTTTATTAAGGGACAGCTTTCCCAAAATGGACATAAAATGTTGTTCTTTTTTTTGTTTTTTGTTTTTTTTTTAAAAAGCAAATCGTTTATTTTGTATGTGAAATAACGTACAAAAAATCATTTATACAAATTTCAAAAGGGGTTTTAAAGCTTGCTAGCGACTGAGTTTTTTCTATCAAAATTTTGTGAAAATTACGATGAAATCGGGAATGAAAAATCAACAAAAATTTTGTTTTTTTTTAATAATCTGGGGGTGCGCTTTTTCAACAACAGTCATTAAATATTTTAAAAAATACCCATTTTGTTTTCCGAGTCGAGTGGATTGGTACATAAAACCTTCGAATTTCCGTAAAAAAAACAGGAAAAGGATTTTTTCTGCCAAATTTTGTATTGTTTGTAATTTTACTTTAAATTTGTTGTTCTTTTACATACTTCGCGTTGTTTGTCTATTTTTAAAAATTTAAGGGATTCTGATTTACTAGTACATTAGTCATATTTGGTTTTATTTGGGGAAAATTCAGAGATCGCGGATGCATAAGTTCCATCCGTGTTAAAAGATCCCAGTCCGACACCTTTGACCGTGGAGAACTCCCTCCTGTACTTTCCATGGTTTCGGGGGTTCCCTTTGAACGCGTGCGTTGTAATTTTAAAAACGTGGGAATTTTGCTCCTTAGGTCACTAGGATTTCATCATCAAGAAAAACTTATTTTCAGTACGAAAAATCTCTTAAAAATGGGTATCTCCCATTTTTTGGAAAAAGTTCGAATTTATATATCCCCTTCCAAACAAATCAGCATAGTTGCAACTTCAGAGCATTTTTGCGTCCCCTGATATTTAAACCCTTTAATTCAACAAACACTTTTTAAAATTTTTAAGAAGCCTCTGCTGACTCGCAAAAAAGGTGCAACGCGATTACAATGACGAATTTTTTATCAAGTGACCCGCCCTTTACGAAAAAACAAAATTTTAAATCCTTATCTGATTTGGGCCGGCAAGTTCACAGGTAAGCTTTAAGACATGTTGGGGAGATACCGAAAATAAAGGGAAACGGTTTTTTTGAAGGTTCCCAAAGTAAAAGAGTGCAAATTACAAACGGGAAACTCTTCTTAACGGGTCGAAAAGACCCGCAGAACTTCAGACCCTTTCGAGGCTTACAGGAGTATCGTTATGAAAACCGTGATTAAGCTGTACAGGGTAAAAAACAAAAATCATGGATGGTTAAAAAATGCTTTAAACTGAGGTGTTCAAGAACGTTTTCAATAGTTTTTAAGAGATATGTTGGACAATATAGTTATTTAGAAAAGTGGCATCATCTTTCCTGAAGACTGCACTAACATGGGCTTCCTTTCACGTGGCTGGCACAGTAGAAAGTTGAAATGAAGCATTGAAAAGGTCACAAAGAGAAAAAGATGGTTCATGAGAAACCTCAAGTAGAATTCTGTTGCTTATACCATCATGAAGTACGGCCTTGTGAACTGTTAGGGACTTCAAGACATCTTCAGTTTCTACTGGAGAAAGATTAATTTCATTTAAAATAGTGGTAGGATTGGTAAGACCGAGATTGGGTAACTCTATATTTTCGCCATCAATGTATTCTTTCAGAAATCCCATGTTAGACGCTGTGTCCACGTGCAGGAAGACCAGGAAGACCACATTTTTTAATTCGATAGTATATCTCATTCGGTATACCGGTATATCGCATGCTATCGATTCCCTAATAATGAAACAATGGCAAATGCAAACGGAGAAGTTTCTGTAGGAAAACACATTTAAGCAATAAAATATGTAGGAACATGTAGACATCAAGTCATACAGCGCAGACTTATCTCTCTGTTACAAGATTGCGTGCCAAACTGGCTACCCGAATCTCTCTGCCACACTAAAAGGTTCCTATATTCACGTACGTTTTTCTGTCATTTATATCTGAGCGGAATTAACTATTATGGAGTCTCAGCATCTTTTACACTTAATACATTTTTTTTTTCAAAATACTTTATTAGAGGTTTAATCATATTAAATCACATTGTGAATGTATTTCTAGATGTCTAATGTATAAATACAGCATTCAAACCGATTTCTAAACAATAAAATAAAAACAGTCGCACCGATGCCTGATTTTATTTCTGAATTTTGAAAGTAAAAGCATTTTATATAAATGGAAAATTCCCATTTGAAGGTCTGCTAACTTTAAATGTATCCACTGAGTTGTTTTTCTTCCATTTTCAGGACAAAAATATTTGATACTTTGTGTCGTGTTTAGTGAAATGTTACAATACGGATAAAAGGAAGGCAAACTTGAAAAAGTTCGATAGGCAAAAGATGGCAAAGTGGCGTCTATGACGTCGAAAGCCATTACAAAATCCTGACGACAGTAATTATGTTCATGCTTTTGGCACCATGAAATGTCTCAACACCACTAAATGTCGCACTTCCCGTTTGACACTACGACTTATATAATAAAAACAATTCCTTGTGTATATTTTTTATTTAAAACCGTCTTTCCTGGAAAGAACAAGTAAAGGCCTCTTAGTTAGGTGGGAGACACTCAAGAGCATCTCAGAAATTTCCAGTGCCTGGACCGGATTTCCAAACCCGGACCTCTGGATTGACAGTCCAGTGTGTTGCCACAAGACCACTGGCCGAGAAACTAACAACAAAAAAAAAAAGAAGAAAAAAAGAAATGAAAATACCCTCTCGTACCTAAAATAAGGAAATCTTCGTTTTCTGCAGCTACACTGGTACAAAACATTTACACTGTTTAGGTTAACTGGCTGTGGGTATATAATAAGTGACGCGAGCAGATTAGAGTCTCTCTTGTACATCCCTTTACATAAACTGGCTTAACAAGATCGGTGCAGTTCACATTATTCGTATGTGCATCGAATTGCGATTTAATGTCTTTCAACCTGTCGTGTTCGGTTCTTTGGTGACAAGGCACTTTAATGTCGCATATATATCTTACATTTTCCCAATAACAAAAATATACTTTGCAGCAGCTTTTACCGAAATGAAATAGACTGGTCTGGACTGGGCTAGTTTAGCCTATACATTTGGTAGAAGCCACACGCTTTTTATACGCCCGAAGGAACGTATTATATTATGACACCGGTGTCCGTCTGTCCGTCTATTAGCAGTTTTGTGTCCGCTCTAACTCTTGGTCCCCTTGAAGGATTTCGAAGAAACTTGACACAAAAGTTCACCACATCAAGACGACGTGCAGAGTGCATGTTTTGGATGGCTCAATGTCAATATCACACTTAGGGGTCAAATGTCATATGACTTTGTTTCGAATCCTCTCTGTAACTCTTGAACTGGATTTTAATGAAACTTGGCACAAATGTCCACCACATCAAGACGACGCGCACTGCGCATGTTTTGGATGGCTCGCTGTAATGTCAAGGTCACACTTAGGGGTAAATGGTCATATCTTTGGGCGTATATTGCTCCGCATTGCGGTGCTCTTGTAATCTATCGTGAAGGAAAGTTCACGGTCGGCAACTGTCTAAAACAAATCTTCTATTTTAGTAAAGTACAGTGGTATGAATAGGATGCACACTTATGTTTTGTTGTTGTTTTTTTATCACTTATCACCAGCAACCACAATAAGATGTCTTGCGACTGAACCAAAGATTTTCAGCTTACTTCGACGCGTACTGCGGGTTTATTATAGCGGTGTTCTCAAACTATATAAGAAAGTTATGCATCATTTAATAGTAGCATATTTAACATCCAGTTCTAATGCCGTAATACTGTTTCTATTCAAAATATCCTTCTTAGAAGACAACGATGATGTCAATTTATAAAATTTATAAATGTCCGTTTTATTGTATATGTATATGAATTACCAAATAATAGCGTGGGCGCATTTTTGTTAATTTTGCCCTTTTACCTTTACTTTTCATCGCGTTTTGTATCTATTCAAATCTTTTGACTACCTTATTTATGAACAAGCAGCTGGAGGTCGCAAACTTTTTCTTCTTTATTTGAAGTGTTGCAGTTTATTCATACGCTTGCTGTGAAATTCTAGCTAGTTTTCGCTAGCAGTAAAAACGGCTGTTGATTCAACGATCAAAATACCCTCTTATCCACGATTTGAACCAATAATCTCCTGGTGAGGAGACGGACACTCCGATGCAAGAAGTTCACCTATTTTACATCTGGCGATCCCTATGCGTAAGGGATCACGACAACATATGTTACAAGTGTATTTCTTGATCAAAGAATGTATGTAGTTTATATGGAAACATGGAGTCACTGTAGGTTCGTATTAATGCACTCGCGACACTAAAATGCTACTGTCCGACGCACATTTTTATATGCAACTCGCAAAATACAATACGATGCATAACATTTTTATGCACCGCGCTAAAAAATAACGCACGTGGTATTATATATTCTAAACCATTTCAAACCATACAAATTCAGTTTTATACTGTGCTGTAATTCATTCACTTTTTCCGTACAGTATGAATTTTCAAAGCAATTTAGACCTTGAGTTTTCACGAGTTATTATCTTTATCAAGTTCCCTAAAGCCGAGTATCTACACATACCATAAATGCATGTGTTCGAAAAGATATTTGACTAAAAAAGCTGGCTCAAAGAAGTATAAAATACAGCTCTTTGACTGGATGTGACGAATGACAAAACGGAATTGCCCAAATGATATCACTGGAGATGACCAAGTCAAAAATATAATTAGTTGACATTTCTATGCATGAACTGCCCATAAAACTGGCTTATTATCGAAATTTTGACCTGGGGAACTTGGGTTTGAGACTGAAATTTTGAGAGCTAGTTTTACCAGAACTTGAAGATTAAATTAAAATTAAGACTGACCATCCACACTGATAGTCACTTAAAGTAGTCATGAATTTAGAATTTAAATTTTAACATGCAATTTTGATATAAATCATGACAAATAAAGTTTCATTATCGAACTCACCTGAGACTCAAACTGTTTTAAAACAGAAGTCTCGGTGTTCAATCTTTGCGTGACCCCCATCCGAAAAACGAGCCTGTCTTGGATCATTTTCAAACTCTGATAATACGGAAGCGGCTAACCCTTTTTATTTACAACATGTAACTAACTGAGGATGATAATTTCGTAAAACGTATGGTAATGTATCGGAGCTCGTTCCGACGGGGATGAAAGATCATGTATGAGAACTTATGTATGTTTAGAAAGTGTTGAACAGATCATTCAAAATGTTTAATTAATAATGCATTCGACTTGACTTTTTCGAATGTCTCTCCGAATGTCTAAGGTCTCTCAGATTTGAATTAGCCTTGAGCTTTTCGAATGTCTATCCGAATGTCTATCAGATAGGCATTCGACTTGCGTTTTTCGAATGTCTATCCGAATGTCTAATGTCTATCAGATAGGCATTAGACTTGTGTTTTCCGAATGTCTATCCGAATGTCTAATGTCTATCAGATAGGCATTCCTCTACTTTTTTTCGAATGTCTCTCCAAATGTTTAATGCCTCTCAGAAAGGCATTCACTTATTATTTTCGAATGTCTCTCCGAATGTCTAATGCCTCTCAGATAGGTATTCACCTTTTCTTTTCGAATGTATCTCCGAAAGTCTAATGCCTCTCAGATAGGCACTCGGCTATTTTTTTCGAATGTCTCTCCGAATGTCTAATGCCTCTCAGATAGGCATTCGTCTATTTTTTCGAATATCTCTCCAAATGTCCAATGCCTCTCAGATAGGCATTCAGCTATTCTTTTCAAATGTCTCTCCGAATGGCTAATGCCTCTCAGATAGGCATTCGTCTATTTTTTTCGAATGTCTCTCCGAATGTCTAATGTCTCTCAGATAGGCACTCACCTATTCTTTTCGAATGTCTCTCCGAATGTCTAATGCCTCTCAGATAGGCACTCGACTATTTTTTTCGAATGTCTCTCCGAATGTCTAAAGCCTCTCAGATAGGCATTCGTCTATTTTTTCGAATGTCTCTCCGAATGTCTAATGCCTCTCAGATAGGCATTCACCTATTCTTTTCGAATGTCTCTCCGAATGGCGAATGCCTCTCAGATAGGCGAATGCCTCTCAGATAGGCATTCGTCTACTTTTCTCGAATGTCTCTCCGAATGTCTAATGCCTCTCAGATAGGCATTCACTTATTATTTTCGAATGTCTCTCCGAATGTCTAATATCTCTCAGATAGGCATTCACCTATTATTTTCGAATGTCTCTCCGAATGTCTAATGCCTCTCAGATAGGCATCCTCCCATGTTTTTTTCGAATGTCACTCCGAATGTCGAATGCCTCTCAGATAGGCATTCACCTTTTCTTTTCGAATGTCTCTCCGAATGTCTAATGCCTCTCAAATAGGCATTCGTCTATTCTTTTCAAATGTCTCTCCGAATGTCTAAAGCCTCTCAGACAGGAATTCGCCTATTCTTTTCGAATGTCTCTCCGAATGTCTAATGCCTGTATGGTAGGCATTCACCTATTATTTTCAAATGTCTATCCGTATGTCTAATGTCTATCAGATAAGCATTCCTCTACTTTTTTCGAATGTTTCTCCGAATGTCTAATGCCTCTCAGATAGGTATTCACCTATTCTTTTCAAATGTCTCTCAGATAGGCATTCACCTATTCTTTTCGAATGACTCTCCGAATGTCTAATGCCTCTCAGGTAGGCATTCGTCTATTTTTTTTCGAATGTCTCTCAGAATGTCTAATGCCTCTCAGATAGGCATTCACCTATTATTTTCGAATGTTCTCCGAATGTCTAATATCTCTCAGATAGGCAAGCGTCTATTCTTTTCAACTGTCTCTCCGAATGTCTAATGCCTCTCAGATAGGCATTCACCGATAATTTCGAATGTCTCTCCGAATGTCTAATACCTCTCTCATAGGCATTCGTCTATTTTTTTCGAATGTCTCCCGAATGTCTAATGCCTTTCAAATAGGCATTCACCTATTCTTTTCGAATGACTCTCCGAATGTCTAATGCCTCTCAGATAGGCATTCGTCTATTCTTTTCGAATGTGTCTCCGAATGTCTAATGCCTCTCAGATAGGCATTCACCTATTCTTTTCGAATGTCTCTCCAAATGTCTAATCTCTCTCAGATAGGCATTCGCCTTGACTTTTTTGAATGTCTCTCCGAATGTCTACTGCCTCTCAGGTAGGCATTCACCTATTTTTCTCGAATGTCTCTCCGAATGTCTAAAGCCTCTCATGTAGGCATTTTTTGAATGTCTCTCCGCATGTTTAATGCCTCTCTGGTAGGCATTCGCATATCTTTTCGAATGTCTCTCCGAATGTCTAATGCCTCTCAGATAGGCAATCACCTATTTTTTTCGAATGTATCTCCGAATGTCTAATGCCTCTCAGATAGGCATTCGTCTATGTTTTTTCGAATGTCTCTCCGAATGTCTAATGTCTCTCAGATAGGCATTCACCTATTTTTTTAGAATGTCTCTCCGAATGTCTAATGCCTCTCAGATAGGCATTCGTCTATTTTTCGAATGTCTCTCCGAATGTCTAATGTCTCTCAGATAGGTATTCGTCTATTCTTTTCGAATGTCTCTCCGAAAGTCTAATGCCTCTCAGATAGGCATTCTCCTATTCTTTTCGAAAGTTTCTCCGAATGTCTAATGCCTCTCAGATAGGCATTCGTCTATTTTTTTTTCGAATGGCTCTCCGAAAGTCTAATGCCTCTCAGATAGGCATTCGTCTATTCTTTTTGAATGTCTCTCCGAATGTCTACTGCCTCTCAGGTAGGCATTCACCTATTTTTCTCGAATGTCTCTTCGAATGTCTAAAGCCTCTCAGGTAGGCATTCGCATATCTTTTCGAATGTCTCTCCGAATGTCTAATGCCTCTCAGATAGGCATTCACCTATTTTTTTCGAATGTATCTCCGAATGTCTAATGCCTCTCAGATAGGCATTCGTCTATTCTTTTTCGAATGTCTCTCCGAATGTCTAATGTCTCTCAGATAGGCATTCACCTATTCTTTTCGAATGTCTCTCCGAATGTCTAATGCCTCTCAGATAGGCATTCGTCTATTTTTCGAATGTCTCTCCGAATGTCTAATGTCTCTCAGATAGGCATTCGTCTATTCCTTTCGAATGTCTCTCCGAATGTCTAATGCCTCTCAGATAGGCATTCTCCTATTCTTTTCGAAAGTTTCTCCGAATGTCTAATGCCTCTCAGACAGGCATTCGTCTATTCTTTTCGAATGTCTCTCCGAATGTCTTATGCCTTTCAGATAGGCATTCTCCTATTCTTTTCGAAAGTTTCTCCGAATGTCTAATGCCTCTCAGATAGGCATTCGTCTATTTTTTTTTTCGAATGGCTCTCCGAAAGTCTAATGCCTGTCAGATATTCATTCGTCTATTTATTTTGAATGTCATCCGAATGTCTAATGCCTCTTAGATAGGCATTCACCTTTTCTTTTCGAATGTCTCTCCGAATGTCTAATGCCTCTCGGAGAGGCATTCGTTTCGAATTTCTATCTGAATGTCTAATGCCTAACCCACTGCCAACTTCACGGACCTAAAAACGTATCTTTATCGTTATTTAACAAAATTTTATAACCTCGTGAAGTAATCTTCATTGGTTGCCCTTTATTTCAGTATATTTTTTTTAGTTAAGTTGTCCGCTCGATTAAGATCGGTGCTTTATTTTCTTAAAATACTGAACTATGGTTAAAAGTTCCACGTAGTAACCTCTCATATAATTCTTCCGTAAAAGATTAAACGTGATGTGACGCGACAGAAAACCACCGTAAAAGTGTCGTTTACAGTGCGTTGAAAACAAAAATGATGATTTTCTTTATATGTTGATGAAATATAGGGTTCATGGATCAATCGCAGTCCCAAAGCACTGCATAATATACACCACACTGATAGGGCCCAAAACACATCCCAGGAGATGTTTTTTTATCTTATTTTTACGCCGACGACTCGAGTGTAAGGCAAATCTGAGTGACCTAAATGTATGTCTAAAACTACGCACCATCAAATTTAAATCTTAATACGCCTACCAGTGTTAACCTGTGACGAAATAATGCACTGAAGGTGTAACATAAATATATATACCTTCTCAAATGCGCTCATTTGATTGGTCAAAATGGGTGCACGCGCGCGTCCGCAAAAGTGATATTGACCGCAGAAGTGATAATAACTTGTGATATCAATTTATCTTATGTGTATTAACTGTGGGCAAGTGAAATGCGTGTATTTGAAGACATATAATATAACAATTATAGACTTATGTTTTTGGTCAATATCATTTTTACAGGTCCTTACCAACACTTATTACATACTCGTTTCTATTCTATCCGTGGTTTAGCGGAAGATCCCGAGCAAAAAGCGCCCTCTGGTGCTAGAACGTGACATGCTACGTCTATGTTGTATTCGGCTCAGAGACACGATGAAGTGCAAACTAGGGGTATATAGTGGTCAACCGTTTCAATTGTTCGAATGAGCATCTTTTCACGAGAATGTGTATAACAGAACGAGAAGCAATAACACAACTTATAATGTCTAATTTTAGATAGAAAAAAATCGCAATACGTTGGCGCATTCGCCAAAGTTAAACTGTTTCATCCATACATTGCAGGAACCAGTTTATTTCTTATCGTCTGCGAATATACAACACAAATGCATGCATAATGCACGATGTAAGTTTACCACCTGCCAATGCATCGAATGTTGCATGTTACACTGCAGTATGTCCAAAAACAAGATAAATATTGCAGACCTATGCAGAAGGTCACATGTAAATTTACTAATAAACTACTGATATAGAGATATGGGCATAATTATAAGAATGCAAAATACATTTTCAAATGTCAAAATGTCGATGCCACTGTGTAAAATAATGTCCTTACATGAGTACGAAAGCAACATGCAATTTTTGACTTAATATTGTTCCATAAACGTGCACTTGACATTGGAACTATTAACAATATTACATTAAACAATCATATCTAGTGGTTGTGATAAGGTAAAACGTTTAGAACTACAAGCTGGCACAATTTGTGTCGGACATTAGGTTTACAAGATGACTGAACAGGTTGCAAGAAGTAAGGTTATATATATTATGCTACACTGCTATATTCATTGGACTATATGAGGTGGAAAATTTGACATGAGCGATACTGTCAGATTCAATATGAATAAATTAAAACCAACGCTCAACGGATCAAACAAACTACCTGGAATTTCTTACCTGATTCTGTCAAACTGTTCTATAGGCCTATATAAGTCCATTTCCATTAGTTTTTAATATTGACCTATCAATAGCTCTACACTGGTGTGCTGTGTTAATGTCAAAATTTGAAGACATGAAACCTGCGAAAATGTATTTAGGACGTCATGTAATAAAATACAAAGTGAGTGGCTTGTCGTGAACCTTTATTTTGGGGAAGGGAGATCAAAGCTCCTCACGTGCTGCAGTACAGGAGACAGATACAAAAAATATAACCCCGTTTGGACTACAGAGGCGTCCTATGGACAAGAAACAGAAAGAAAACTTGAAAATCTCAATATACTGGTACTTTTTATTATATGCGTGTGATGAGAATCGTAGCAAGGTTTTTTGCGTCAGGCGTAAAAGGAAAGAGTCGCGCGTATATCTTAAGGCGCATGGATGCTTTAAAAAGCCGTACCTACGTTATTCAATGCGTTATGTATGCTACGAAAAGTCGCAAGTACGCTTTTAAACTTCTTTAAGTCTTTCGTAAACCGAGCGTGCACATATTTTTTTTTTCACAGACATCAGTCTGAAAAGGTTATGTCCCATGTTTACTAAATGCATATAAATCAACAACGTGAGAAGTGGCGGAAGATGATGTAAGCGCATGTGTGCCGATGCGCTCCAAGAAAAAAACATGTTCTTTAATTTTTGAAACCTCAGCTACGGCCTGTCGGATATGGGCCATGAGGTGTCATCCCGGGGTTGAAAATCTTGTTTGAAAAGAAATCAACTTGGTAAATGAGGAAGGCATAAATTGTAACACAGCACAGCGGTGCGGTGCAACGACCCGGTAAGCCTGATGAACTCGTACAAAACATGTTTGACACAGTCTTACACAATTCACTCATCCTTTATAAATCAATCAACACGTTTTTCCCGAGGCAATGCCTATGTTCAGTTCACATAGCACGTGATTTTTATGACTACATATTGTTATTGTTGGCGCCAGCGCGGATATATTTAAAGTGACACGTCTAAAAAGGTATGTACATTTTTTCTTCCTCTATTTTTTTCTCTGTTTTCTTTCTGTTTCGGTCGTTCTTCTTTTTCTCTTTTCTTCCGATACCTATATTACTTATTTATTTTGTGTTTACCACATATTTTTCCTGTGATAAAAATCGTGCAAATTCGACTGTAGTGTAAACAATGGAAACTATTTATAGAGAAATAGCTTATGCAACTGCTTTCTCAGTTTTGCGGATTGATAAAAAAGAATAATACATCAGAATTTTCATAGTTTTAATTGATTAACTCGGAGTGAAAAACATCGGGAGAGAAACCATGATTATGCTCAAACTGACGTAGATATGATGGAATTTCCGCGTGTACATGTTCCTATTTTCTGAAATGAACTATAACTATGGAAATAGCCAAATTATGTTTTGTGCAAATGTATTTTTAATGGGAACATTGTTGATCGCGCAAACAACCTCGCACCCATGAAAAAAGTGTTTTTGGGGGCGCATGGTATAGCTTCCTGCCCCAGGCCCAACCCCTATCTATCATCAAAATGTATTGTACAAAATTCGAATAAAATGTTTATTTGAAACTTCCTTATTACTTACTGAATGAAATTTTTACCTGTTTACAGCGTCTTTTGACAAATATCAAAAATAATTTGGTCAAATTTCGAGGGTTTTCTTATCCTAGAAGTGAAAACAGTCAGTCTAGAATCTTTTTTTGTAAGTATGGTCGTGAGTTTTCTACCGATTGCCAAGCCTTTTGTATAAGTGTTGTTCCAATGAAAACAAGTGTTTTAAAATAACTTTGATAGTTTTAATTGCAAGTGAGACATTTATGTTTAAACAAAGTCTTATTTCTTTTTTAGGTTGTGTCTTTGTGGCAGAGATAAAGTGGTGTATATAAGATCATAGATGGGTCCACGTGGTTTCAGATTTCTACTGTAGGGTAAAAAGGTTCGTATGTTGTCTTACTTTCTGTGTTTGAAATTTCTAAAGGCAACACTACGATAAATATTTGTTTCTGTTTTTTACACACCCCTTTCTGTATTTCGTATCCTTATGCTGCGTTTACACTTAGCCACGATGTCCACGATGCCCACGATTTAAAGAAAAGCTCGGAGCTCCACGATTTTTTGCACTATTTCTTTATTTCTACGCTTTGTTACTACCTGCAGCGTTTTATTACGAAACCATCACGATTCTGATTGAGATCTGCCACGATTTTTTTTTATTTCTACGCTTTGTTACTACCTGTAGTGTTTTATTACGAAACCATCACGATTCTGATTGAGATCTGCCACGATTTTTTTATTTCTACGCTTTGTTACTACCTGTAGCGTTTTATTACGAAACCATCACGATTCTGATTGAAATCTGCCACGATTTTTTTATTTCTACGCTTTGTTACTACCTGTAGCGTTTTATTACGAAACCATCACGATTCTGATTGAGATCTACCACGATTTTGTTTTATTTCTACGCTTTGTTACTACCTGTAGCGTTTTATTACGAAACCATCACGATTCTGATTGAGATCTGCCACGATTTTTTTTTATTTCTACGCTTTGTTACTACCTGCAGCGTTTTATTAAGAAACCAACACGATTCTGATTGAGATCTGCCACGATTTCATCACGTTCTCTCAAGTTCTCTTACGATTACCACAATATGGTATCACGCTTTGTCACGTTCTGTTTAGATCCCTCACGTTATCAAGTTTTGTTAAGCTCTCCTACGATTTATGGCCACTATTTGACCAAGATTGACACGTTTGAGCACGATTGGAGTATTAATAGGAGTCATGGATCATCCTCACATTCTTTTCAGAGATTCCAAAGAGGAACGAGATATGCATCAAAGAGATGAGCAAGATGCTTAATATGCAATTTTCATCATGGTATGCCTATAATAGTTACTCGTCGGCAGCAGCAACAAGGGACGGAAGTGTAAACGTAGCATTAGTAAGGTAAACGAAAATCTAGATAATGATATAAAATGAATGACCGACGTCCAACTAAATTAATATTTGACTAATATTTGATTTTTAGCACAGACACTTGGGGTTCGGACCTCCACACACCCCATTCTCCTACGCCCCTGGTTAAGTTTAGCCAATATATTTTAGCATTTTACCATGTATTGAGCATAGGTGACGATCATAAAAAGCATTTTGTAACATTTCAGCGTGTTTTTAAAAATGCATTTTTACCATCAATGCTCTCAATACAAAGATATGCAACTTCTCACGAACACTAGAGAAACAATAGCCAGTTAAACGTTTAAATGACCCCTACCAATGAATCACTGGTATCAATCTTCAGATCTGTTACCATTCTGTTAAATGAGCCCGGGTTTCCCGACAACTGTCGTTTGTATTCCGACGAGAAATCATAAATAATATAAATCATCTATCTAAATTCTATGGAACACTTCCTTGCGAATAGATCCCTGCTTTGAACTGAGCATATCATTGCCGGGTACCAAAACCCACACCCTGGTACTCCCAAATACAGGTGGCACTCACACATACAGCGCTCGATAAGCGATTTTTAGAGGAGCGGTGGTGTAAGTATTTCTTATGTATCTCCGGTATTCAAAACTTTTCTTAAAATGAAAGATATCTGCGCCCTGATGAATAATTGGTGACTATGTTCTGTGAGTGCCCACAACATTTCATCTTGAAAAAAACAAATACGGCGAGTTAAACGTGAACGTTTGACTCAAAAATGTAAAATGTCAAAACAACACGTAAAATACTCGGTAAATACTCCAAATGTATTCATTTTGATACAGTATCGTATAGTCATGTCTTCCTACATAACCAGTTCAAATTCCAAGACTTAATTTGTTATATTAAAGAATGACTCGTTTTTAAAGATGGTATGGGTTTCAAAACGGCACTCACATCGCACGGTGTTAATTTTTTTGGCGCTCAACAAGTACAGCTGGAGAAAAGTCTTCAGAAACGTAGACCTTGTTGTTGTTTACTCTCATGTGGGTGCCTGTATGATCATAAATCATTATATTGTTAAAAACTGACTGTAAAAGTCGACCTTTCTATGTTAAAACTTACGGCGACAATATTTTAACATTATTTTTTATTAAAAAGCTTCTTGAAAACTGATTAATGCTAAATTTTGATATGTCCTAGACTTTCGTTGAAAAATGAAAAACGTGCTTCAAAACATTCATGTGACTCAGTGGGATCAGTGGACGGTAAGGTTGCAAGAAGGTATGTGTGTGTTTTGCGTGCGTTTGTGCGTGCGTATGCGTTTGGTTAAACGCCGTTACTAAACAATATTTCAAGTCTATCTCAACGTTTTTGAATACCAGTATAATGCAGTGAGTATCCGTATGATATATATAGAGCCAGGTCGATACTTTTTTCGTTGGGGTGTGGAATAAATATTTAATTATAGTTAATTAGAGTTAGTAAAACTCATTTATAACGGACTGACAAGTTTTCTATTATTTTCTTTAATTTTAACAACTTACCATACGCTTACATTGAATGTATAATAAATGTTGAACGAAAATATTTTACTTGTTTCATTAGATTTTAGATTTGGTAAAACACTCATAACAGAAAAATAGAAGGTTTTTACGGTGGATGATTTATACCATTTCATCAATTCGCCACGCGACCCGTCGAGCGAAAACACGAGAATTAAAAAAGTTAAACGCGGAGTGGTTAGCGAGCAAAATTCGATAACATGTGGCGACGCGGAGCGAAAACACGATTATGGGGATTGGGGGCGGGGTGAGGGTGGTGCTGGCGTTGAGTGAGATTCAAGATGTAAAGCGGCTGGTGCCCGGGTGCCCACCAATGTTATGCCTTTCAAACCTCAACTTCTTGCTCGGAGCCCGCTGATCAGCCAGTTTTCGCTTGACTCCCCCCCGACGATTTACATATTAAATCTAAATTTTTTGTCTGCGATTCTCCATACAGAAAATACTAGGAATAAGAAAGGGCGAAAGCGTGGATTGAAAACATGATAATTAGTGGGGCGCTGAGCAAAAGTCGATATTTACGTTATAAATCGGCGCCTAAAATTAGCGGGAAAAACGGAATGGCATATATCAGCCACCAAAGAATTTTGTTAAAATGTCTGTTCGGTACAAAAGACGCTCAATTTTAATATCTTATTAATTCAAGAATTTATCAATTAATGAGTTCTTGTTTGGCTCTCTCAGGAATCGATGCGAGTCATTCCGATTTAATAGCAGACATGAGACGTAATGACTAGCTCCATTAACTACTGTTTAATCCAACATCAAACTGTTGTTGGTGGTGTAATCTCTACCACACATAACTAACCAGTCCGATTCATCTCTTTTCCGTTGTAGTTGCCTTAGAGCTGACGATTTCTCCACATTTCTGAAGACCTTTCTCTAGCTGTACTTGGTGAGCGTAAAAAAAAATGCACACCTGTGCGATGTGAGTGCCGTTTTGAAACCACTTACCTTCTTTCAACACGAGTCATTCTTTAAATATAACAAATTAAGTCTTGGAATTTGAACTGGTTATTGTAGGAAGATATGACTATACGAAGCTGTACCAAAAATGAATACATCTGGAGTATTTTACGTGATTTTTTTTTTACATTTGACATTTTTTAGTCAAACGTTCACGTTTAACTCGCCGTATTTTGTTTATTTCAAGATGAAATGTTGTGACACTCACGGAACATAGTCATCAATTATTCACCAGGGCTCAGATATCTTTCATTTACAAAAAGTTTTGAATTACCGGAGATACAATAAGAAATACTTACACCACCGCTCCTCCAAAATTGCTTATCGAGCGCTGTATATGTGAGTGGCCACCTGTACTTGGGGGGCCCGGTACAGGGGTGAAAATTGATACCGCTTCGACTGCATTATAACCGGATTATCGCTTCACCACGTGTTACACGAGGTTTGTTTACATAAAGAAGTGATGATCTGGTTTAACATAGCCGTAAGAGTAACAATTTTGGTTCCCGGTTTATGACATGCACTACACAAAGCGGGGTCCAGCGCAAGCAGTGTTCCCATTGTTCGTGAGAAGTTGCATATCTTCTAGTATTGAGAGCATGATGGTAAAAATGCATTTTTTAAAAACACGTGAAATGTTACAAAAAAGCTTTTTATGATCGTCACCTATGCTCAATACATGGTAAAATGCTAAAATATATTGGCTAAACTTAACCAGGGGCGTAGGAGAATGGGGTGTGTGGAGGTCCGAACCCCAAGTGTCTGTGATTTTTAGCTCATCTGATATTTGGGGGAAAAAATGATGAGTTATCATCACTTGATCGGCGTCGGCAATATCAGATTTCTTGGTTAAGTTTTATGTTTAGGTCAACTTTTCTCCTAAACCACCAAAGCTATTGCTTTGAAATTTGTAACAGTTGTTCACATCAAACTACCCTGTTCATTAATAACATAACTCTGCCCTCCTTTTGCAAGAATTAGACCCATTTGACTTAAAAATCATGGGGTAGACATTTTTCTATATACAAAAAAAAAAAATCAACAAAAAAGTTGTTGTCAGCGTTGCCATGGAAGTAAAGACTTTAGAATATTTAAACCCGGCTCCTCCCTAACCTTTTAACCTTGAATTGTCACTAAAATCTGAAAAATCCTGACTATGAACATGTGCCTGTCAAAATAGAGTCTAATTTTATATACACATTCTATATGAAATACCTTGTTATGCGTGCTAACCTGTGCACGTGGCGGTTAACTGTTTCCTATTGTTACATGTTGCATACACACAAAGGAATTTACAGACTACGGTACACTTTAAATACAAAATGAGATCAGCCAGCGCGCGTAGCTCGATAGGAGAGCTAGTACGGAGTCCCAAGCGGGTACGGTGGGTCGAATGTTCTCCGTACCATTTCAAAATTTTGTTGAAAGACATTGTGTCGAAATCAGTCGTCCTCCAACAATTGATTCATAGCAAGTTGGCAGTTGTTTGCGAAGAACATGTTTGCACTGATCATAATCCAGAACACTGGTTAGGTTAACTGAAATACTGTTGAAAAATGGCATTAAACTCATAAAAAAAAGAAGAGAGATTTAAGCAGAGAAACATTATGTTTCTGTTGCTCGATGAGTGCGTTCAAGTGACAAAAAAAGTTGCAAGATCAAAGAAACAGACTCACGGGTGGCTGTGTTTTTTCAAATATGGAATATAAAATGTGTGTTTTTACCACTTTTTATCTATTTTTAAGGCAAACATGATTTATTTATATAGCTTCAGTTCTTAACACATTCCTTTCTGTATTTATACAATCAACATGTTACAATGGAAACGTACATCTACATTCTGCTATAGGTGCTATAAATGAATGACTTATCTGTAAAATTGTTCATGGATTGCCTTCATTGAGTTTGTCTTTTCGTCCGTCCGGAGCCATAACTAGAAATAGTTGGGTATATGTTATAATAAAACTCCATATACATGTTCACCACTATGAGTTTTTGGCGGCCTCGCCAGTGTCAGTCAGACTTTATAATGGTATAATAAGAATTTCCGGTCACCTCCTTACCTTGATCACACACCCCGCCCCCCCCCCCCCCCCCCCCCCCACCTCTCCCTACACAACACAACCAAAAAAAAAAAAATCCTTAATTTAAGATTTTTTTTACAAACGTCCATATACATGTTCACTCACCTATGAGATGATTGGGCCCATCCAGTTTCAGTCCAAGACTGCCCAAGTTTATACCAGAGTCATGGCCCTTAGAAGTTGCTAGTGCTAACTGTAATAGAGTACTTGCAATTTCGCATCAGAACTGTTGATATATTTGTCCGAGATCCTTGAAACTTAAACAAAATTTAGAGCACAATAAGGTAGTTGTGCATACACAAGTTTCATACGCCTTTATTTTTTTTAAACTAAAGTTATTTGCCCTTTAATTATCTAAAAATTTACATATTTGACATAACAAACCCTACCATTTGGCAGAATTTCATTAAATTTTCTTTAATTTCTTTTCCCTGAACATTTTTATTAACGTGTGAAGTTGGTCACCCACACCTGGTCAACCACTTGCCTTGTCACACATATCCCATCCGATCCCGTAACCAATACCCCCTTGTCCCTACACACCCCCTAAACATTTTAGCTCCAGCACTATGCGAGAATAGGGGCTATACTACTCGACCCCGGAGTCGGCGTCGCGTGACCCTTTTTGGTATACGTCCGGCAAAATCTTTGTTTTTCTGTCATATCTTGGTTACTATTGCTTATTCTTACTGTATCTTCACATAAACACTTTGTCCTTATACAAACAATTATATAGGCGGGGCTGAGCCCATTAGATCCAAGGTCAAGGTCATCAAGGTCTTATACTGAGTTATTTTTAAGGTTAAAGATTTTTTGCAAACCTTTTGTTTTTTTCTGTCATAACTTTTAGTTAACTTTTGCTTATATCTTACTGTAAGTTCTCATAAATTATCCGGCATACGAACATAGTATATGCTGTGGCTGGTCCATTATACCCAAGGTCAATGTCACAAAGAAGTATACTTGGAATTAATTTCAGTGTAATTTTTTTCAAAAGCTTTAATAGACATATTTTGGTCTCCTAAAAGAATAATTAGACTTGAAATTAAAAATATTTGTTAATAATCATCATCTGCATGTGTGTTACATACCCCATAACTCCTGATTGTATTTTGATAAATGAATGCCCCATTTGTAAGATATATAATTTTTTTTTATTTCTTGATGTAAACTTAAAATGCCATATAAGATAAACATAAATGTATCTATACAACATCACTGCATGTGTGATAAAAAGCCCCATAACTCTGATTTGTATTTTAACCAAATTATGCCCCTTTTATACTTAAATTCTTTTAACAAACTTCGATTTTCTGGACATATCTTTGGTACTACATATGATAATCCTTAAACTCAAAATATATCTTTTAACCATCAGCATCTGCATAGGTTGTAACAATCCTATTGACTCTAATTTGTGTAATTTTGATGGAATTATGCCCCGTATTGTGTGTATCTCCTTTTTATAGAAGAGGTCTCTTATTCCAGCACAAATATGTCATTTTACTGTCAATCCTCAAATGGTGAGCGCGCTGGTCTTACGACTGCTCGTGTTTTTTTCATGCCTTACTTTAGATGTTTTGTTCAAACCGTCATAATAGTACAACATGCAATTGTAACCACTCCCCCACCATCGCATGTCCAATTAACTGCATTTAATTTTAAAAGCAAGCTTATTACAGTAACATCCCATTTAAAATAAAATCTTTAGTGTAGAATCAAAGTATCATACATTTATTATGTATATTGATTTTGACTAATGAAATTATTTTTAACACCTGAATTTCGGGCCCGATATATTTTTTGCCATTCCTCACCACAAACCCTTTCGCGGGAATACCCAATTCATTGTATTTGCTTGTTTTTCTTGCATTTAAGGTGTTTTTATGGCTGAAGAGCAACACTACATACAGATCATGGACATAGGTTGGTTAAAAATCGGAGCACTAACGAACCAGATTTTCCTATTTTCTTTGTCTAGAATTTTCTGAAGCAACACAGAATAGTATGTGTGTTTGTGTTTAAGCATGCTTTTGTGCCGCCATGCTGGTGGCGCATATAGATTGGTCTGCCCGCCGAGCGTCCGTCGGCCGTCAGCCGAAGTTCGTGACGCGCCATAGTTAAAGAAGTATTGATATAAATTGGATGAAACATTGGCATGAGTCTTATCGTGAAAAATTGCGCACCTTCTATTTTTATGCTCCCAGCATCTATCTGATGCGGGCATATAGTGATTGTTCCGGTCTGTCCGCCGTTCGTTATCCCCGTTTCGTTCGTCCTCCCGTCTGTACGAGTAACAAATGAAATGGGACCGTTTAATAATCTAGCATCAATACCCCTACTAGAATGAACTTGATACTAATGCAGATGTAACCTGTGACCATTTCCTCACTTCAGACATCACCTGACCTGAGTTTACCTTGACCTTGAACGTAGTCTTAGGTGCTTTTGTATCACAAGGATGCCATTGGAACTTTATTGAGCGCAGCTTCAGTTCGTCTGGCTCTGCCCCCGGTTTTTAAGTTATGACCCCTGAAAAAAGTCCAAAATGTACATTTTTTCACCTTGTGACACTCGAGCTCAAAAGGAGTTGAAATACGATTCATGAAACAGTGCATGATCATAATCATATAAGAACGTGTACACCTCCTATTGTTGATCCCGCCATAAAGTTGGGGGTTATAGATAAGGGCCTCCGTCCGTCCGTCCTTCCGCCCTTTCCGTCCGTCCTTTTCCGCCTGGCCGAACACTTTCGTGTTTCGTGGCCCGCTCCATATTTCTAAAGGAGTTGTCATAAAACTTGGGTCAATGATCACCTCATCAAGACGATGTGCAGAACCCATGAACCAGCCTTGTTTGCTCAATGTCAAAGGCTCAACTCAATCAAAGGTTGAGCCTTTCATTTTGGTCCGCTTTTTTTAAAAAAGATCTCCTTAACCCTTTGAAAAGAATTTTATAAAACTTGGGTGAAATGACCACCTCATCAAGAACGAACTGCAAATACCCTGAGTCAGCCATGCCGCGCTAGGTCAAGTCCACTACTTAGGGTGAAATGTTCGAGCCTGTCTATTTGAGTCCGCTCTATATCTCCTTAACCCCTCGAAAGATTTTCATCAACCTGGTCAAATGATTACTTCATCAAAGCAATGTGCAAACTTATGATCAGCCATGCCGGCTCAAGATCAAGGTCACATTTGAAAGTCAAAGGTGAGTGTTCCAGGGTTGTGTCTGCGCTGATCTCCTAAACCCTTTGAAGGATTCTATGAACCAGGTCGAATGATCAACCTCATTAAAACCTTGTGCAGAACTATGGGCATCATACGGCTCAAGTCAAGGTCACAACTTTGGGTGAAAGGTTTGAGCCTTCCATTTTTGTGTCCACTCGGTTATCTCCTAAACCCTTGAAAGGATTCTTCATCAAACGTGGGTCAAATGATCACCTTCATCAAGAAATGAGGCAGTCAGTCACTCAAGGTCAAGGTCACTACTCAATGGCCAAGGTAGAGCTGTGCTTGCCAAAACCCCTGAAAGATTTTCATGAAACTTTGGTCAAATGATCACTCATCAAGACGTTTGGGCAGAATTCATGATCAGCGGTGTCAGTTCAAGGTCCAGGTCACAGCTAAAGACAGCCATATTGGTTGTTTTTATATAAAAGTTCACCATGGTCTGACCCATATGGGCTGTTTAGTAAGTTAGATAAATTTTCAGTGTCAGACCCAGTATTGGTTTTAGTAAGGAGCTAAGATGTCATGTCAGACTCTGGTATTTTTCGTTTGTAAGTTATAAAATATTTCATGTCAGACCCAGTATTGTGTTTTATAAGTTATAATAATATTTCGGGTGGTCAGACCCATATTGTTTGTTTAGTAAGGTATAAGATATGTCAGTGGTGTTTTATAAAGATATATAATATTTCAGTGCAGGAACATACTGTTGTTTAGTAATTTTATATAATATTTCATGGTCAGACCCGTATTGGTGTTTTATTAGGTATAATAATATTCCAGTGGTCAGACATAGTATTGTTGCTTAGTATGATATAAATATTCATGGTGTTGTTATAAGATATATAAATATTTACATGGTCAACCCAATATTGGTTGTTTAGTAAGTTATATAATATTCCAGTGGTCAACCCAGTATTGGTGTTTTATAAGTTATATAATATTTTCAGTGGTCAGAACCCAGTATTGGTTGTTTAGAAGTTATATAATTATTTCAGTGGTCAGAACCATATTGTTGTTTTATATGCTATAAACACTTTTTCAGTGGCCAGACCCAGTTTTGGTGTAGTAAGTTATATAATATTTCAGTGTCAGACCCAGTATTTTTGGTTAGTAATTATATAATATTTCAGTGTCAGACCCAGTATGGGTTTTGATAAGTTATATAATATTTCACAGGGGCAGACCCAGTCATTTTGTTTAGTAATTTATATAATATTACAGTGGTGTTTTATAAGATACAGAAGATATATAATATGTCATGTCAGACCCAAATTGTTGTTAGTAGGTTATATAATTATCAGTGTCAGACACAGTATTGGTGTTTTATATAATATTTCAGTAGTCAGACCCAGTAATGGTGTTTAGTTTAAAACATGTCTTATAGAATTCTTCTCCTTTGCGGATAAAATATAACTGTATGGGCATATCGAGCTTTAAGCTGTAATGGGCTAGAAATATGGTCTAAAGATATAATAAAAAATAAATATTAAAAAATAAAATATATAAAAAAAGAATAAACAATCGCGGTGAATGTAAAAAATGGAAACTGGGACAATGTATAATTAGAAGGAAAAGTATAGTATTGGTGTTTAGTAAGTTATATAATAATTCAGTGGTCAGACCCAGTATTGCTGTTTAGTAATTTTATAATTTTTCAGTAAGTTTATATAATTTTTCAGTGGACCACAGTATTGTTGTTTAGTAAGGTTATATAATATTCAGTGGTCAGACCCAGTATTGTTGTTTATAAGGAATATAATATTTAATAATATGTCAGTGGTCAACAAACCAAGTATTTAATGTTTTAAAAGTTATATAATTATTCATGTCAACCCAGTATTGTTTGTTTTAAGTCAGTTATATAATATTTCAGTGGTTAAGTCCCTAGTATTCACGTCTTCTAGAAGTTATATATATTTCAGTATCAGACCATTATTGTTGTTTTGTAAGTTTATATAATGTTATCAGTGGTCACTCTAGTATTGTTGTTAGAAAGTTATAGTAATAGTCAGTGTCAATACACAGTATTTGTTTTTAATAAGTTATATAATTATTTCAAGTGGTCCGACCCAGTATTGTTGTTTAGTAAGTTATATAATGTTTCAGTAAGCAGACCAGTATGTTCTTAGTAAGTTATATAATATTTCAGTGTCCAAACCCCAGTATTGGTGTTTTATAAGTGATATAATATTTCTGTGCTCAGACCCAGTTTTGTTGTTTTTTGTAGTTATATAAAATTTCAGTGGTCAGCCCTAGTATTGTTGTGTATAGTAACTACTGAAGTGGTCAAACCCAGTATTGTTGGTGAGTAAGGTATATAAATATTTCAGTGGTTCAGACCCAGTATTGCTGTTTATCAGTTATATAATATTTCATAATATTTCATTGGTCAACCCAATATTGTTTTTGTTGAATAAGTTTTTAAATAATATTTCAGTGATCAGACCCAGTATTGGTTGTTTATAATTTATAATATTTCAGTGGTTCAGACCCATATTGTGTTTATAAGTGATATAATATTTCTAATATTTTATTGGTCAGACCATATTGTTGCTTTATAATACGTTATATAATATTTCAATGATCAGACCAAGTAGTATTGGTTGGAGTAATTATTATAATATGCAGTGACAGACCCGTATGTTGTTTTTTATGTTATATATTTTTCACTGGTAAGACCCAGTATTGGTGGTTTTATAATTTATATAAGAGTTCAGTGGTCAGACCCAAATTGTTGTTGAGTAAGTTATTTTAATATTTCAGTGCAACCTAGTATTGGTGGTGGTTGAGAAGAGTGCAGGGGGGCAGACCCAGGAGTTGTGTGGAAGGTATTATAAGTACAGTGGTCAGACCCAGTATTTGGTGTTAAGAATGTTATAGAATACGTTCATTGGTCAGATACAGTAATGTTGTTTAGTATGTTATATATATTTCAGTGGTCAGACCAGATGGTTGTTTATAAGTTATATAATATTTCAGCGGGCAGAATATAGTTTGTTGTTTAGTAAGTTTATATAAAATTCAGTGGTCAGACCCATTATTTGGGCGTTTAATAAGTATATTTATTCATAATTATTTCATTGTCAAACCCATATTGTGTTTGTATAAGTGGTATACATTCAGTGATCAACCCAGTATTTTTGTTTAGTAATTATATATTATTTTCAGTGTCAGACCAGTATTGGGTTTTATAACTTATATAATATTTCAGTGGCCCAGACCCGGATGTTGTGTATAAGTGATAAAAATGTGTTAAGAATTAGACCCAGTATTGGGTTTAGTAAGTTATATAATATGTCATTGGGCAAAACCCAGTATTGGTGTTTATAAGTTAATAATAATTCAGTGTCAGACCCAGTATTGATGTTTAGTATGTTATATAATATTTCAGTGGTCTGACACAGTAATGGTGTTTATATAATAGGTC
This sequence comes from Mercenaria mercenaria, assembly GCF_021730395.1. NCBI lineage: Eukaryota > Metazoa > Mollusca > Bivalvia > Venerida > Veneridae > Mercenaria > Mercenaria mercenaria. The sequence continues at coordinate 7,171 of NW_026459219.1, read as the reverse complement.
ATGGGTCAGACCAGTATTGTGTTGAGTAAGTTATTTAATAGTTCAGTGGTCAGACTTCCAGTACTGTTGTTTAGTAATTATATAAGATTTCAGTCGGCCGACCCCCAGTAGTTCTGTTTAGTAAGTATATAATATTTCAATGGGCAGACGAACTATTTATTGTTTTAGTAATGATGTAAGAGGTCAGGGGGCAGACCCAGTATTGTTGTTATATAAGTTTATATAATAATTTCAGTGGTCAGACCAGTATGTTGTTTAGTAATTTTTATAGAATATTTCAGTGGTCAGAACCCAGTATTGGTGTTTTATAAGTTATACAAAATTATTCAATGGTCAACCCAGTTGTTGTTTAGTAAGTAATATATAGGTCAGTGGTCAACCCGTAATTGGTTTTTTAAGTTATAGAATTTTTCGTGGTCAGACCCAAGAAGTGTGGTTTAGTAAGTATGATAAGATTTCAGTATCAGACCCAGTATGGTGTTTAGTAAATTATATATATTTCAGAGGTCAGACCCAGTATTGGATTTAGTAAGTTATATAATATTTCGTGTCAGACAACAGTAGGGTTGTTTAGTAAGTTCTTAAAATGTTTCAGTAATCACAACCCATATTGTTGTTTAGTAAGTAATAATAATATTTCAGGGTCAGACCCAATTGTGTTTATTACGTTAATGTTAATATTTAATAATATTTCAGTGTCAACCCATATTTTTGTTTCATAAGTAGATAATATTCAGGACAGACCCAGTATTGTTGTGCAGTAAGTTGATGTAAATTTTTCAGCGTAAGTCCCCAGTATTCGTGTTCTAACAGATAGTTATATTATATGTCAGTCTCAGACCCCAGTATTGTTGTTTAGTTATTTAATTAAAATTTCAGTGGTAACCTAGTATTGTGGTTTATATAATATCGAAAGTGTCAGAAACACAGTATTGTTTTTAGTAAGTTATAGAATATTTCAGTGCTCAGTCCCAGTATGGTGTTTATAAGTTTATTAATATTTCCTAATATGTCAGTGGCAGACCCATAAATGTTGTTTGATAAGTTATAAATATTTCAGGTGATCAGACCCCGTATTGTGTTTATAAGTATATAATATTTCAGTGGTCAAAACCCAGTATGTTGTTTAATGTATATAATATTTCATAATATTGTATTGTCATACCCCGTATTTGTTGTTTAGATGTATATAAATTTCCAATGATCAGACCAAGTATTAATGTGGAGTAAGTTATATAATATTCCGTGGTCAGACCATATTGTTTTTTTATTAAGTTATATAATAGTTCAACTGTAAGACCATATTGTGTTTTTATATGGTATATAATGTGTCAATAAGTCAACCCAGTAATTGTTGTTTAGTAAGTTATATAAAGGTTCAGTGGCAGAGCCAATTTGTGTGTAGTATGTTATTATAATATGTCACTGGGAAGACCCTGTATTGTGTTTAGAATTATTTAATATTTCAGTGTCAGACTCAGTAATTGTTGTTTAGTAAAGTTATAAATCATTTCAGGTGTCAGACACAGTATTTTCTTTAGTATGTTATATATTATGTCATGGTCAACACCAGTATGGGTTTTTTAATAAGGTATTTACTGTGTCAGAGGTCAGCCCAGTATTGTTGTTTAGTCAGTTAATATAATATTTCATGGTCAAACCCAGTATTGTTGTTTAGTAAGTATAATAATATGTCAGGTGGTCAAACTAGTATTGCTGTTTACTATTTAGATAATATTTCAGTTGGTAAGTCCAACTATGGTTGTGTTGTACAATTGATATAATATTCCAGGGGTCAAAAACCCATTATTTTTGTTGAGTAAGAGATATAATATTTCAGTGGTCAACCAGTTGTGTGTTTTGTAAGTTATATTAGATATTTCGTTCTGAACCCAGTATTGGTGTTTTATAGGTTTATAAATTTCAGGGTCACCCATATTGTTTGTTTAGTAAGTTATATAATGTTTTCATAATCAGACCCAGTATTGTTGTTTAGTCAGTTAGATAATCTTTTCAGTGGTCAAACCAGTATTGGTGTTTTTATAATTATATAATAATTTCTGTGGTCAGACCCCATTCTGTTGTTAGTGATGATATAATATTTTCAGTGGTCAGACCCCAGTATAGTTTGTTTTTATTAGTTTATATAATATTCAGTGTATAACTCATATAGTATTGTTTAGTAATTTATAAAGATTACATGGTCAGACTCATATTGGTGTTTTATAAGTTTATAATTTTTCAGTGGTCAAAACCCAGTACTGTTGTTTAGTAAGTTATAAAAATGTTTTCGTAATCCAGACCCAGTAGTTTGTTTAGTAAGTTATATTAATATTTGCAGTGTTCAGACCCATTTTTGTGGTGGTGTAAGTGAGATAAGATTTCAGTGGTAAGACCCATATTATTGTGTATAAGTTTTAATAATAGTTCTGAAGGGCCAACCAGTAGTGTTGTTAATAAGTTTATATAATATGTCAGTGTCCAGACCCGTTTGTTGTTGAGTAAGTATATAATATTCAGTGGTCAGACCCTGTATTGGCGTTTATAAGTTATATAATATTAAGGTGCGTAATGTATGTTGTTTAGTAAGTTTGTATAATAGTTCAGTGGTCAGTCCCAGTATTGGTCGGTTGATAAGGTATATAATATTACAATGATCCAGACCCATATTAATGTTTATTAAGTTATATAATATGCAGTGTCAGACCCAGTATTGTTGTTTAGTCAGTTATATAATATTTCACGGGATGAACAGTATGGAGTTTAAGAGAGTTATATAAAATTCTGTGTCAGACCCTGTATTGTTTGTTTAGTAAGTTATTAATATTTCAGTGGTCAGAGCCAGATTGGTTGTTTAGTGAGTTATATATATTTCAGTGTCAGACCCCTTTTTAGTGTTTTAGCAGTTAGATAATATTTCAGTAGTCAAGAACCAGTAATTGGGGTTTTATCAGACATATAATCTTCAGTGGGTCGAACCCAGTATTGGTGTTTTATAAGTTACATATATTCAGGCGTCAACCCAGTATTGTTGTTTAGTAATAAATAATTTGTCATGGTCAACCAAGTATTGTTTTTAGAGGTATGGTTGTTTGTGTTCACTGGTCAGACACTGTATGGGTGTTTCATAAGTAATATTAATATTTCAGTGGTCGACCCTTACTGTTTTTTAGTAAGTTCTATAATATTTCAGTGGTCAGTATCCAGTATTGGTGTTTTAACAGTTATATAATATTTCAGTGACCAGACCCAGTATTGTTGTTTAGTAAGTTATATAATATTTCAGTTGTCAGACCCAATATTGTTGTTTAGTAAGTTATATAATATTTCAGTGGTCAGACCTAGTATTGGTGTTTTATATAATATTTAAGTGGTCAGACCCAGTATTGTTGTTTAGTAAGTTATATAATATTTCAGTGGTCAGACCCAGTATTGGTGTTTAGTAAGTTATATAATATTTCAGTGGTCAGACCCAGTATTGTTGTTTAGTAAGTTATATAATATTTCAGTGGTCAGACCCAGTATTGTTGTTTAGTAAGTTATATAATATTTCAGTGGTCAGACCCAGTATTGTTGTTTTATAAGTTATATAATATTTCAGTGGTCAGACATAGTATTGTTGTTTAGTAAGTTATATAATATTTCAGTGGTCAGACCCAGTATTGTTGTTTATAAATTATATAATATTTCATAATATTTCAGTGGTCAGACCCAGTATTTTTGTTTTATAAGTTATATAATATTTCAGTGGTAAGACCCAGTATTGTTGTTTAGTAAGTTATATAATATTTCAGTGGTCAGACCCAGTATTGTTGTTTTATAAGTTATATAATATTTTAGTGGTCAGACCCTGTATTGTTGTTTAGTAAGTTATATAATATTTCAGTGGTCAGACCCAGTATTGGTGTTTTATAAGTTATATAATATTTCAGTGGTCAGACCCAGTATTGTTGTTTAGTAAGTTATATAATATTTCAGTGGTCAGACCCAGTATTGGTGTTTATAATTATGTCTCCCCCAGGAGACATATTGTTTTTGCCCTGTCCGTCCGTCCGTCCTTCCGTCCGTCCGTCCGTCCGTACGTCACACTTCATTTCCGAGCAATAACTGGGGAACCATTTGACCTAGAACCTTCAAACTTCATAGGGTTGTATAGCTGCTGGAGTAGACGACCCCTATTGTTTTTGGGGTCACTCCGTCAAAGGTCAAGGTCACAGGGGCCTGAACATTGAAAATCATTTCCGATCAATAACTAGAGAACCACTTGACCCAGAATGTTGAAACTTCATAGGATGATTGGTCATGAAGAGTAGACGACCCCTATTGATTTTGGGGTCACTCCGTCAAAGGTCAAGGTCACAGGGGCCTGAACATTGTAAACCATTTCCGATCAATAACTAGAGAACCACTTGACCCAGAATGTTGAAACTTCATAGGATGATTGGTCATGAAGAGTAGATGCCCCCTATTGATTTTGGGGTCACTCCATCAAAGGTCAAGGTCACAGGGGCCTGAACATTGAAAACCATTTCCGATCAATAACTAGAGAACCACTTGACCCAGAATGTTGAAACTTCATAGGATGATTGTACATGCAAAGTACATGACCCCTATTGATTTTGGGGTCACTCCATCAAAGGTCAAGGTCACAGGGGCCTAAACATGGAAAACCATTTCCGATCAATAACTAGAGAACCACTTGACCCAGAATGTTGAATCTTCATAGGATGATTGTACATGCAAAGTAGATGACCACTATCGATTTTGGGGTCACTCCATTAAAGGTCAAGGTCACAGGGGCCTGAACATTGAAAACCATTTCTGGTCTGTAACTTGAGAACCACTTGACCCAGAATGATGAAACTTCATAGGATGATTGGTCATGCAGAGTAGATGACCCCTAACGATTTTAGGGTCACTCTGTTAAAGGTCAAGGTCACAGTGGCCTGAACATTGAAAACAATTTCCAATCAATAACTTGAGACCCTCTCGATCCAGAATGTTGAAACTTCATAGGATGATTGTTCATGCAGAGTAAATGACCCCTATTGTTTTTGGGGTCACTCCATTAAAGGTCAAGGTCACAGGGACCTGAACATTGATAACCAGTTCCGATCAATAACTTGAGAACCACTTGACCCAGAATGTTGAAACTTCATAGGATGATTGTTCATGCAGAGTAGATGACCCCTATTGACTTTGGGGTCAGTCTATTAAAGGTCAAGGTCACAGTGGCCTGTTCATTAAAATCATTTTTTTGGAAATAACTTGAGAACCACTTGACCTACAATGTTGAATCTTTAAAGGATGATTGGACATGCAGAGTAGATGACCCCTATTTATTTTGAGGTCACTTGATCAAAGGTCAAGGTCACAGGAGCCTGAACAGTGACTTGAGAACCACTAGGCCAAGAGTGTTGAAATTTAGCGGGATGACTGGACATGCCAAGTAGATGATCCCTATTGCAGATAACCATCAGTGTCTCTTTGACTTTCGCTCCTGACCCCTATTGACTTCTTGCCTATAGGACTTTGCATTGGGGGAGACATGCGCTTTTTTACAAAAGCATTTTCTAGTTTATATAATATTTCAATGATCAGACCCAGTATTAATGTTTAGTAAGTTATATAATATTTCAGTGGTCAGACCCAGTATTGTTGTTTAGTCAGTTATATAATATTTCACTGGAAAGACCCAGTATTGGTGTTTTAGAAGTTATATAATATTTCTGTGGTCAGACCCAGTATTGTTGTTTAGTAAGTTATATAATATTTCAGTGGTCAGACCCAGTATTGGTGTTTAGTGAGTTATATAATATTTCAGTGGTCAGACCCAGTTTTAGTGTTTTATCAGTTATATAATATTTCAGTGGTCAGACCCAGTATTGGTGTTTTATCAGTCATATAATATTTCAGTGGTCAGACCCAGTATTGGTGTTTTATAAGTTACATATATTTCAGTCGTCAGACCCAGTATTGTTGTTTAGTAAGTTACATAATGTTTCAGTGGTCAGACCCAGTATTGTTGTTTAGTCAATTATATAATATTTCAGTGGTCAGACCCAGTATTGGTGTTTCATAAGTTATATAATATTTCAGTGGTCAGACCCAGTACTGTTGTTTAGTAAGTTATATAATATTTAAGTGGTCAGACACAGTATTGGTGTTTTATCAGTCATATAATATTTCAGTGGCCAGACCCAGTATTGTTGTTTATTCAGTTATATAATATTTCAGTTGTCAGACCCAATATTGTTGTTTAGTAAGTTATATAATATTTCAGTTGTCAGACCTAGTATTGGTGTTTTATATAATATTTAAATGGTCAGACCCAGTATTGTTGTTTAGTAAGTTATATAATATTTCAGTGGTCAGACCCAGTATTGGTGTTTAGTAAATTATATAATATTTCAGTGGTCAGACCCAGTATTGTTGTTTAGTAAGTTATATAATATTTCAGTGGTCAGACACAGTATTGTTGTTTAGTAAGTTATATAATATTTCATTGGTCAGACCCAGTATTGTTGTTTTATATTTATATAATATTTCAGTGGTTAGACATAGTATTGTTGTTTAAAAGTTATATTAATATTTCATGGTTCGACCCAATATTCTTGTTTATAAATTTATATCATATTTCATAATATTTAAATGTCGACCAGTATTTGTTTTATCAGTTAAATAATATTTCAGTGATCAACCCAGTATGGTGTTTTAAGTTATAATAATTTAGTGGTAAGTCCCAGTATTGGTGTTTTAGAAGTTCTATAATATTTCAGTATCGACCCATTATTGTTGAAATAATCATTATGTTTAGTTGCAACCCCCGTATTTTGTTTAGAAATTTTTAAAATTTCAGTGGTCACAAGTATTGGTGTTTTATAATTATATAATATTTCAGTGGTCGACCCAGTTTCGTTTTTTGGAAGTTTTTTTTAATGTTGTGAATCAACCAAGTATGTTCTTTAGCAAATTATATAATATTTCAGTGGGCAAACCAGTATTGGGTTTTAAAAGTATATAAAATTTCATGGTCAAACCCATATTTTGTTTTTTTTAAGTTATATAAAATTTCAGTGTCAGCCCTAGTATTGTTTTTTTTTATATAATATCTAAATTTCAACCCCGTATTGTTTTTTAGTAAGTTATAATTTTTTTCAGTGGGCCCCCG